>NC_051154.1:289270710-289444543 GCF_013339745.2 Dermacentor silvarum
AGTTGCGCACACTTCAAGGTGCGCATCATGTCTATAAACGGCCGCAGAGATCTGCCGACTTGTGGTATTGCAGGAATGTTTTCGCCACTTTCTGTGCCAGCGACGCGCACAGTCATGGACCAAGGATATTCGTTTCTGAAGAGCAATGATTCCTACTGTAAGCTTGCAAGCCTTGGATGCAGTGCGTCCACTACTTGTAAGGAACTTAAAGTTTACGGTTGTCTGCAGCTTAGTATAAAACATGCGAAGAGCATCAACAAGTAACTGCAGCATGACAAGGACCTGCCGGTCTTGCTCTGGCAATTTGAAGTGGTCTCCGTATTAAGGGACCAACTATATGCCATAAATGGCCATCCTTGACATGTGACAGAAGCAATTCGCCTTGTAATATAACCGTTATATTACTTAGTGAACGTGGCTTTAAGATGCGGGAAACGTGCGTGATAACAGCTGCACCTGTAGCTGACTTAACAAGTATCGGCAAATCCACGATAGTATAATGGCCTGGTCAATATTGTAGACGACGCCAGTGGTGACTTCTTTGCCGGGCGGAAAATGTGAGTGGACTTGCATACCGCCGAGGTCGGGGACCTGGCTGAAAGTCTCTAACGCGGTCGCGTGTTCCACAGGATATTCTTGAAGGTGTTGCTTCTGACGTCCTTCATCTCATTTGCCACCAGCGCCTCGACATGCATAAATACACTTTACCGGTTCCCTTCACCCACTTCGCGGTATGCTGTCCCGTATTCAGATACCTCTTTCAGACACCCAAGTTGTCTGCTAGCTTTGGCCTCTAGGTATGTGCTGGCTACTGTCTTGCCGAGTAGACAACGTGGGCCACTGGGTACGAGCCCGAATAAAGAACTTGCTACTGGCTGCTGCCTGGCCTAGCATACACGTACACAACTTGGGTCGCTGGTTATGTGCCTCTGGATATGTGCTCGAATGGGTACGCCAAGGCGACACGAGGGGTATGTAGCCCTAAATATATTAATTAAAGCGATAACCCTTCATCTGCGTAACTTCGTTGCAATAGATATTCGCCGACGCCATCACTGACAACCGAGACGCTGCTGCTGCACCTGACGATGTCGTGCTTTCGACCGGTGCTGGTGGTACATAAGTGCATATAGAGAAAAATGTATATATAGAAATTTTTATTGAGCGAAAATTTATTAAAGCAATTAAATATAGCACGTCAAGCTCTTTATTACTCTGCACTTGTTCATATCACAACTCGGTCTCATTACTTCTATCATCATAACCAATTACACTAATCGTGATAATATTCATCAGACTTCGAGTGCTTGCACAGGAGATCATACTCTCTATGGGGCACACCAAGCAGCCAGACCAACCGGAGCAATCGTCAATACCACCTGCCCAGGGGTATTGTTTGACACGCTAGTCACTGTTAGCTCTATATACATCCCTCCGAATTATCAACTTAATAAAACTGAATTTCAGAACTACATAGATGAACTTCCGGCACCATACATAGTTGTCGGAGATTTAAACGCACATAACACATTGTGGGGAGACTCTCGTTGCGATGCGAGAGGACGCCTAATTGAAAACTTTCTCTTTTCTTCAGGAGCATGTTTACTTAATAAGAAAGAGCCAACTTACTACAGCATGGCGCACAACACATACTCCTCCATAGATTTAAGTATCGTGACGAGTACACTGATTCCGTACCTGGAGTGGTCCGTTCTGAAGAACCCTTTTGGGAGCGACCACTTCCCAATCATGTTAAAACTGACAAAACAAGATCTATTTTCCCCACACATTCCCCGATGGAAGGTTGACTCGGCTAACTGGGAACGTTTCCAAGAACAAACGTATTTAAACAGGGATGATATTGCCTCTTTAAACATAGACGATGCTGTAGCATATATAACGGGCTTTATAATTGAAACTGCCACAACATGCATCCGTCAAACTAACGGACTGGCTAATAAACGTCGTATCCCGTGGTGGAAAGAAGAATGCAAGGAAGCACGGAAAAATCAAAACAAAGCTTGGGGATGACTTCGCGACTCTCCAACCGCCGAAAGATTGATTAGTTTCTAACAAATAAAGTCCCAGGGTGAAAGAACACGTCGACGTGCTAAAAGGGAGAGTTGGGAGAAGTACATCTCCAGTATAAATTCTTACACGGATGAGACGAAAGTGTGGAATCGAGTAAATAAATTAAAAGGCCTGGAGGTACACCTACTCCTCTTAGTAAGTACTCAAGGAGAGAGCCTGGAAGATCAGGCTGGTTGTCTGGGCGAACACTTTGAATATATCTCCAGTGCGTCCCACTACACACAAGCATTTCTGAGGTTCAAAGAACGCGAAGAGCGACAGCCCCTAAAACGTAAAGGTTCAACGAGTGAGGCCTACAACTATCCATTTACTTTAACTGAACTGAAAGCATCCCTCGCTTGCTGCAATAACTCGGCGCCAGGCGGTGATCGTGTCATATATGAAATGATTAAGCACCTGAATCCTGAAGCGCTGAAAACACTCCTGTATCTTTTCAATGTCATGTGGGCGGATGGATATATCCCGTCCTCGTGGAAGGAAGCTATAGTCATTCCCGTGCTTAAACAAGGTAAAGACCCATCCCTAGCCAGCAGCTACAGGCCAATAGCGCTAACAAGCTGCCTGTGCAAACTATTCGAAAAAATGATAAACAGGCGCTTAATCTGTTTCCTTGAAAATGACTAACTACTAGACCCCTTGCAATGTGGTTTCAGGGAGGGTATGTCCACAACAGACCACCTTGTTCGCATTGAGTCTTATATTAGAGATGCTTTTATACATAAGCAGTTCTGCCTCTCAGTGTTGCTCGACCTAGAAAAAGCTTACGACACGACATGGCGCTACGGCATTCTCCGAGATCTTTCGGTGATGGGTGTCCGTGGCAAAATGTTGAACACAATTGAAAGTTACCTATCTAATCGCACATTCCGCGTAAGAGTGGGCAACACTTAGTCTAAGTCATTCACCCAAGAGACCGGTGTGCCACAGGGAGGCGTGCTTAGTTGCACACTATTTATTGTAAAAATGAATTCCTTTCACACAGTCATTCCACGCACAATGTTTTATTCCATTTATGCCGACGATGTGCAAATAGCCTTCAAATCATGCAATATTGTCATCTGCGAACGACAAGTACAGCTGGTAATAAACAGATTGTCCAAATGGGCAGATGATAACGGCTTTAAAGTAAACGCCCCGAAGAGCACTTGCGTACTCTTTACAAACAAGAGAGGCATAACGCCTGTCCCCAGTATACAAATCAAAGGAGATGCGCTCTCTGTGAGCAGCGACCATAAGTTTCTAGGCATTATTTTAGATTCCAAGCTTACATTTATTCCTCATATTAAGTATCTGAGGGCAAAATTCCTGAAGACAATGAACCTTTTAAAGCTTCTGTCGCGTACGGCTTGAGGTAGTGATTGAAAGTGTTTGCTTAACTTGTATAAGAGTCTTGTCCTCTCACGCCTTGATTACGGGTCTATAATTTTTAATTCTGCAACGCCAAGTGCATTAAAAATTCTAGACCCCGTTCACCACTTGGGTATCCGTCTCGCTACTGGTGCTTTCAGGACAAGTCCAATCCAGAGCCTTGTGGTGACTGGAGTACTTCTCCGCAATACACCAAATACTGCCCCGCAAAGCAGCAGCCAGACAGTGGCATCGGACGACCCGACGGAATTCTGAAGACCGTCCCCAGACAGCCAAACCTCAAAAAAGAGACTAAAACGAAGGTGCTTCGGCACAGGGCGTCTGGAGGAGAAATAGGCGAGAAGAAGGAAACACCGCACCCCGGCCGGGTGTCGGATGACCGCGGGTCTGAGAACGGCAGTTGGAGGAGAGACGCGCTGCACTTCGGATCGGGCGGGCGCTAAGAGGCCCACAAGAACGAAGACGGCCCGCAACTTTGCGCGAGGCCAGGCGCCGTCATCGCCAACTCCGTCGGTCGCTGCCGCCGCCGACGACAATAATAAGGAGCAACGAGCCGCTACCTACACCGGAGCCACAGCACCAAACTCAACGGATGAACTGACATCGCCGCATCGTGTCGGATGATGGACATGTAACTTGTGAGCCCTCTGCTTAAATCTCATTGTTTCTTCATGCACTATGCCATGTTATGTCACATTAGGTGTTTGATTTTATTTCTGTAAACTGTTTGTTTTGATTTTGTCATATTTCTTGCCTATACTTTGATATATAATTGATTCCCAATATAAGTTTTGATTTTGTATTTGCATATGGTGTCTCGTGTCCATTCTCTTCGCGTAGCACACCTGCAGGCGTGACACAAAAGTCCCTTACAAGCCTCTACGTAGAGTCGAATCAGTGGTCACTTCATCTGCAGCGGTCATACAGCAGTTTTACGTATTTTCTGAAAGTACAAGCAAACATTGAACATCCCTCTTATTCAACTATAAATGACGTGACCGCTGCCATACTCTTCCATAATCGACCTGCAGCGAGAAAGCCGTTCTCTTTGCGTGTGAGGAACCTCAGTGAGGAAATGGGTGTTCCGCTGCTTGAACAATGTCCTATGGCTCCAGCGAAACTGTTGCCGCCGTGGCAGTGGCAGCCCATAGAGCGTGACACATCGTTCGTAGAGGTCACTAAACACGCGCCAGAGGCATACATTAGAATGAATTTCTTAGAACTCCAATCTAAATTCTCGTGTACGGAGTTTTACACAGACGCTTCCAAGTCACATGCCGGGGTATCTTATGCAGCCATCGGTCCATCGTTTTCGGAATCCGGTGTACTGCACCCGGAGACAAGTATCTTTACGGCTGAGGCCTATGCAATATTATCGGCTGTAAAGTATGTAATGAAATCAAAACTTAAAAATACTATCACATTTACAGACTCGCAAAGTGTTGTGAAAGCATTGCAATCACTCTGTAAACACAAAAATCCTGTACTTAATGAGCTCTATTCCATTCTGTGTAAAGCATATATATCTAACCAGCATGTGATTATATGCTGGGTGCCGGGCCATAGAGGCATCGAGGGTAATGTTCGAGTAGACCAAATGGCCACATCAGTTACATCTCAGGCATTACATCTTCCTACAGCCGTTGTTCCTGCAACAGATTTGAAGCCTTTCCTGCGAAAGAAACTGCGAAGCCACTTGCAACGCTTGTGGGATGCGTAAAGAAATAATAAGCTTCACTTGATAAAACCACAGTTAGGTTTCTGGCCCCCCGTAACAAAAACACGACGAACTGATGTCCTGTTCTGTCGTCTAACAATAGGACATACATATGGTACCCACAATTTTTTGCTTACTGGTGATGAACCACCAACCTGTGGTAGATGTGGTGAGAGGCTGACCGTCCTCCATGTCCTCGTGGAGTGTCGGGAAGCTGAAAGAGAGAGAAAGAAATATTCTCCTCAAGCGTACCGGTATCATGTGCCTCTTCATCCCGTCATGTTTCTTGGTGAACAACCGCTTTTTAACGCCAAAGCAGTCGTCGATTTCTGGAACGATGTGGTCCTACATGCTATTAGCCCATTACGGTCGTAGCGCATCCTCTCTCCAGAGGGTGCCGCTGTGTATTCCGTGTGTATATTCCGCTGTGTATTCCTTGATTTCCGTGCTCACGTTGGTTTCGACGGGAATTCAGGGCGCAGGCTCCTTTCCCAAGCGTATCACCCCTGAAGGAAGCCGAACGCCAGGCCGGGGTACGCTTGTACCCTTTTGAACCAGTGGGTGCCCGGCGGCGGTGGGAATCGAACCCACAGCCTCCCGCAGCCGAGGCGGGCGTTCTACCACTAGGCCACGGCTGCGGTTTTTTTATAGTTTTTTATAGCACATGCCTCCAGGTCCTTGTGGTTCAAGGGCTCTATTTAGGCAGTAGTGCTTCTGGCAATTACTGCATCTTAAATATTTTAAATATCGTGTCATTCCCTCTTAATGCATTCTTCATTTCATAGTACACCTCATTTCATTGCTATGATTTTAGTACATGTATATTTTACGCACTTTACAGCGATTATTTTTAGGCCCTTTTACAGCCACGCTTCATCTACTTCTCAGAATTCATCGCTCCACTGCACACTCACAAACACTGGCATGGAGTCTTTGGCCATAACTGGCCCTTGCGCCATAAAACACCACACATCATCATCATCAATACCATCTGCCCTTTTTGATGCATCTCTGTATGCAAACTGACCTCCGCCGAAGAGAGGCCACTCTGCTTTATCGCTTATGGCTAGAAGTGGCATTCACGAAATCTTATTCATTTCTCATTGGAATGGCCGACAACGCTTTTTGCAATGCCTGTATTTACGAGGAGACGCTAGAACCCATTCTATGCGACTGTCCTGCATATAATGCTCAGAGACAGTCCCTGGCATCCGCTCTAGCGCACCTTGACAATAGACCATTGTCAGTTGAAACGATTCTCACATGTCGTCGACTGAAGACATCGCAGCTGAAGGCGACGAAGGGACTACTTAGGGACAAGCGTCTGTGACAGTGATGTCACGTACCGCGCAAGAATGACGGACTGTGACTGACGGTGTGTGTGTTGTGATATGTGCTCTCTCTCTCTCTCCTCCCCATCTTTCATTCTCTCTCATCCCGCTCTCATGTGTAGGGCAGCAAACCGGTTGTGCTAAACTGGTTAGCCTCGCTGCTTTCCTTCTCCACTCTTTCTTTCCTTCCTTCATCACAACATATAAAACATATCTTCAGCAATTACACGTAAACCCATCATAAGATAGATAAACGTCACCAATCCTCCCCAAAAGGATCGATGCATCGCCAACGTTTTTTTCCTAAGAGCCAGCTCTGGCCTCAAAAAGCAAGGCACTGCCCTTTGTGTTATCACACAAATTGGGACGTCCATAAACAGCGCATCTAGCGGCTGTTATCTGGAAACAAACGCGGTTTCTATGAAATAGCGTCATTTTTTGTAAATGCACACTCGGGCGACCAACCGGAAATTTTCTCATGAAGCATATTCGCCACACCTAGTCACATTTCACGAATGAGTGGCATCTTTTCTCGCGGCCGAAAACCTATTCCGAAATTGCATGCATGTTCAAAGGGGGCGACGGTACGGAAATCGTTCGAGTCTCGAGACATATATATTTCTTTTTTTATAGAGAAAAGCAATTTGCCCTGACCCTCCTAAGTGAAATATATTGTTTCAGTGACTTTTCTATGTCGAGTTCAGAAACTCAGCTATCATCTCGTTTCAGGAGCGCGTCCCGTAACGATATTGCCCCAAAAATGGCTGTTTTCATAACGCAGTTACAAAATCAAGTGCTGAAACATGGATATATAAAATTTCAAGGTTTCATAACAAGGCACCCGCTGTGGTGGCGTAGTGGCTTTGGCGTTGCGCTGGTAAGCCCAAAACGCGGGTTGGAATCCCGGCCACAGCGGCCGCATTTCGGTAATGGTGACCTTAAAGAAACGCCTATGTACCATGAATTGGGTGCACATTAAAAAAAAACCTGGTGGTCCAAATTAATCCGTAACCAAGTTAAAGAATCAAACTAGGCGAATCCATGAGGTCTCCTCACGGGTATCTTGAAGGTACGCCTCGAAGAATAATACATGTCGGCATGGCAGGCTTTGTCACAGCAACCGACAAACATGAAAATGCGTGCGCGCGGCTAACATACCGAATGCTTCGAAGATAGTACGTCATGTTTCGCAAAAGGCGGAAGGCGTTTTGGGCTGCGCGTCCACTTTTTTTTTTTTTCCCCTGCCGCGCTTGAGCAAACACTGAGTGCGAGGGCTTCGAGAGAACTCCCACACCAGTCGAGGGCAGCGGATCTCCGATGGACAATTGAAAGGTGATCGGGACGCTGCTAATGGCGCAGCCAAATGGGCTTTCTTCGAGTGGGGGTTTGTTTTCTGTACGTCCTACCGCCCCATCCATTCGGCTCCTTCGTGCGCGGACGCAACAGTGGGCCTTCCTCATTCACCTCTCTTTCTCTAAGCGCGACGCTTTCCCTCATTCGCTTGTATAGGTGATCACCTTTCACTGCTGTCATCGCAAACAGGACGCGACCAGAAAAAAAAGAGAAGAAAAACAAGTGGAGGAGGCAATAAAGAGAGGTACGGAGGCCAGGTGTGGTGAAGTTGTAGGGCTCGGATAGCTAGTTACCAGTTCGGGTAAGAACCGCCGTTTCTTTGGTCCTTGTCTCTGTCGAATAAGGTTGGTTCGAGAGAGACCTCCTTCGGCTTTTTCCCCCGTTTGTTTACCTTACTTTTATCCTCTCATTGCGGGTGTATAACCCGGACCCTGCAGCGTGTGGTCTTTTATCTATTGCGGTATTTTTCACTGGCAACAGAGGAGCTCTAAAGAGATAGAGTGAAGGTGATGTTAGGTTTCACGGCGCTGCTTCTGAGTTTTCGCTCAGTTTGCTCGTGGCTTTGATTTGCCCGTCCCTGGCACATGCGGTCCCATTTAAAGGGCCCGTCGTGTACTTCTTCATCCACGCTCTCAACCTCGTGAGGTATAGACGAGGAAAGGCTTGTTGGGTGGGAAGGTGCGTATAATATACTGGCCGAAAACGAGGGCACGGCTGTGTACGCCACCTTCGGTGAGAACCGGTGTAAGCAGGTGGCATATTGGAGTAATAGAAATATGAATATAGCTCTCAAACAACTGTCTTTCTCCGGCTCTCTTCAATATAGCGCATTCGAGTGATGTTTAGCCTAGTCACAAAGAGTAGAATAACTGAAGAAGAAAAGAGGCGCAACGAAGAATCAAACCAAAACCCACATAGGCGTCGTATCACGGCCGCCCGCAGCGACGCCTTTTGGAATTGGCCCATTTTTTCGTCTTTCGGATAGGCCATCGGCCAGACGGGTCCAACCGTTCCTAATCTGCAGCGGCCGGGGAGCAGCACTGCAACAGCAGCGCGGCCAGCCGGCCGCGCGCGCGAACGAGGACTCCCTCGAGGTTCCTGCGCGAAACACGAATCAGAGACGCCGGGAATTCGGCAAACGGCACCGCCGGTACCGCCCGAGGCCAGCGGTCATCAGGGCGTGTAATGGCGGTGACAAGTCCCGCTGAGTGGATTTCGCTAATGACCCGTGGTGCGGCTTGGGCGTCGCCTCTCTGCTGCCCAGCGCGGCAAACGACGTACTCTTTCGCGCCATGAAACGCCCACTTCGCGCCGCGGTGGAGCGGCAAGCGTCCAAGGTGAAGAAGAGCGAAGACAGCGCGGAACAGAATTAATGGAGAAAGCTGCGCAGCTCAAGGAGAGAAGCAGCATTCAGTGCTGGCTGCTGGGCTAGTCAGCGCAATAAATGGTGCAGCGCGTGCTTTAATTAACTATCTACATATGGCTTGCGCAGGCGCTTAGCCGAACCACTCGTCAATAAAGCGTTGTATACCATACATGTATATAGTATATGTGTACACATAAATAGATGCGTGGCCTCCGGTTCATCAAAGGAAATCTAACGGGCGATAGGCGTTGAACATAGCGATTGTTGCATTCTGGGGAAAGTCAACGGCGGTGTAAGGTAAATTTGACCGAATAGCCGGAAGTCCTGCTTCTGATGTTATATATATATATACTCCTCAAAGTTCTCAGCAAAATAAAATATGCATTTTCATCCCGAGATAAGTACCATTGAGCAAGCTTCATTTTAGTACACCTGAGCGTTGTAAAAGCGTGCGTCTGTACGCTCTCAGGCTGCGGCGAGGAGAACGAGAAAAAATAAGTATTTGTTGCAAGAAACGAACACAGCTGCATAACAATATATACGGAAAAAACGTTTGCAAAGTGGTTGGCGGAGCAGTCGAACAAGTGCGCGTCGGTTGAAACCTACTGAGAATCAAACATTCCGATCCGAGTTCACCGAGTCTGAAAGGTTACATGATGGGCCGGCTTTTGGATTCACGGAAGCGAGAGAGAAATAAAAAAAATTCACTGATGATTACGATACTCCGTGATGCGAAATTTGAGCGCAGCTCTATACGTGTTTTCATTTCGCGATATATTGAGGCATCGCACCAATCACCGCACAGACTGGCAGAGCCGCGACCCGCGGCCCTGTATATATGTAGATCGGCCACACATTTGCCGCTTCCCGGCAACTGCAGCTATGCAACCGTAATCTTTACCAGGAAACGCTTGTGGTGAACACTATGAGCGAAACGAGCTTTTTGTTTGTTTTTATTGCGATAGCAATTATATGGACACTTCAGGCGGATTTATGCCGTTGGCGTCGCCGTCGTCGTCGCCGTCGCCGTGAAGTTCCGTATAAAGTACAAGGGCGCTAAAATCGTCGCCGCGCGCCGTATGTGCGAGTGAAAGCGCGTGGAGGACGCGCGCTATCACGGAGAGCGAACGCACGGCGGAGAGAAAACGCGACTGCCGTCGCGCGAAAGGCCGTGGGGGTATGGGAGGGAGGGGGCGACACGGTGCTGCGGCACCAAATGCGTATCTTGCAACCGGGCACAAGGGGAACTGGCCACTTACTCTCTCACGCGCAAGGAAGAATGCGGGTAGGCATGCAGGGTGGGAGGGAGGGGGGGGCAGCTTCTACTCTGCCAACAACTACGCTTGTACTTTGCGCTGGTACGGGCTGTCGGTGTTGTCGCGCGCACCGTATCTTGAAAGCGATCTCCACACGGCTCTGACCTTTGCATGCGCTGTGCATTCGCCGCTCAGTTTCCGTTGAAGCGATAGAACGCACGAACCTTCGCTCGCTGCGGCGGCTGCGCTTGCTGCCAGCGTTTTGACAGTGGTTGTCTGCGGTCACCGAGTGTGATCTATTCATGTTTGCTTGTGCGCGCTGACACCATGCTCGTTAATTCAGTTAGTAAGCGAATGTGTCCAAGTTTATGCAGCCAATAAAACGACTATCCCTACTCTGAATAGATCTCTACTAATTTGCTATCGCAATCGATGCTCCGCCTTTCGGGCGAAACTGCGACATTTTTTTTTGTCCCCCGCACTGCTGCCGCTGCCGCAGATGCACGGACGTGAGTGCCATCTGGTGGTGCATCAAGGTTGCTTCTTCCACTTTCCTCATCGCGCTTTCTTCGCTATCACCGTCTTTCATGCCGCGCTGCGCTCTGCGTTTGCTTTTTCATTCGTCACTACGCTCGTTCGCTCGGTTACGCCGAGGGACGCCGAGGCACGCTGAGGCTCAACCCAGGAACGGGCGCCTTACAGCTGCGCTCTGAAAGCAAAGGGAAATGCGTCACATACAGTTATTTTCCGAAGGCTGCCTGCATGACGTCATGCTCTCTCCTGGGTTATTTCATTCACCCACGTTTCGTGGCTTTCTTTTTGTGAATCCCATAATATAAATTTAAACAAACGTGCAACACGAACCTATACGAAAGTCATTTCCGTAGTCGCATTCCCCTTCTGCCATATACTGCTTGCAATATGGCCTCCAGTATGAACATTCACTCAGTGCAGGTTTTATACTTATTACATTAATGTGGTACATATTAACAGCTGGAGAATAGGTAACACGATAGGGTGTCCCAAAGTTAAGAACTGTCAGGGGGACATCCTAATAAAAAATATAAATAATGTTAAATTTTAACATGCAGCAGTCAGTTCCCCACAGATATTATACAAAATTTAAACAGAACATTTCATACAATAACGGAGCATCGCACTGTACAGAAACATTAGCAAAATAACACAGCTAAAGATGACAAAATAGATAGGGAGAGAGAGAGAGAGAAACAGGCGCACACTTTGCGTGAGGACGAAAGAGATTACAGCCACAGGACAGGCGCTACTCGCAATAGTTTATTTAGAGCAGACAATACAAAGAAGTTAGGAAGGCGCACAGGGCACACCATGCGTATGTGGAAGATATATTTGCATTCGTCTTCCAATCTGGCCATACAGCCTAATCCCAGCAGTTTTTCCAGAAGCGCTCCGCTCATTGCTGTCTCCCTTTCGTCCTCGTGCCAAGTGCGCACTTGTTTCAACCCGCAAGTATGAATGGGCTAGACCAGCAACACGTTCTTTATTTCACTCAGTGATAGGGACGCAGCGTCGCAGCGTCCAAATCACGTGCTGGTGGCGTTTCATAATGAAACTGGATCAAATAACCCAGGACGCAGATGAGTCCTTCTTGCGGAGCAAACTAGCGTATATGAGATTTTCGTTGGTCCGTGCTTTGCCTGTACAGTGCTCAGAGATTGAAACGCGGTACACAGAGCGCATGGCTGCCTGGAACTTGTTGCGCCACTGGAGAGCGCTGGGTAAAGCAAGCTGACGAATTTTTCTATCATATGAAAGCATGAGTGTTTGTGATGCACTGTCACATACGTTCCTCCCCTCATCGAACACCCAGCGCTTACCGGTAACGTAAAAAGCGCTGGCCCCCGTGCTGTCCTAATATAGCGTTTAAATAGCTGAGCACTGTACGTGAGTGTATTAGTTTGAATTTTTCCACCACACTCTGAGGTCTCTTGATCACCTCGCCGGTAGAAACCCATTTGATATGAAATCAAAAAGTCGCAGTTTCACCCGAAAGGCGAACCATCGATTGCGATCGCAAACTACTGGATAGTTATACGAAGTAGAGATAGTATTATCGGCCGTGTAAACTTGTAAACATAGGCATACTAACAAAATTAACAAGCATTGTGTCACGCGCGCACAAGCAAGCATTAACGCATCTCACTCGATGACCGCGTAAACTCGCTATCAAAACGCTTTAGTGAGTAAGTGCGGCAGCCGCAGCGAGCGAAATGACCTTGGTGAATTGGTGCAGATGGCTTTCAAGATACAGCTGCCCGGGTTGGAGCGCGCGGCGTAGTACGCGGGCTCACCCCTCTCTACGCTCCCCCCGGAGCCTTGCGGAGCCTTGTGGCCCGGCGGGCGCGCGCGGTCGCTTGAGCGGCGCGGAGTAAAACGCCGCGATCGCCGGCTCACCCTCGCACGGTTTCACTCGCACATAGAGCATACGGTGCGCGGCGACAATGTTATCATCCGTGGACTTAATACGGAACCTCACGGCGACGGCAGAAATGCGCCTAGAGTGTCCATATAATTTCTATCGCAATAAAAACAAAATACGGCAAGGTGTACAATAGAAATTGGTAGATTACACGAATTATTTTACTTTATTTACCGATGGTATAAGGTCCTTTGTCAACGCAGATGCTGTATGACGCCATTGTGAAAGGGTCTGGATTAATTTTGACCTCCTGGGGTTCTTTAACTTGAGTCAAAAGCTCAGTAAGAGACCATTTTGCGTTCTGCTCCCATGGCAATGGGTCTGCCGGAATCAACGTCGTTGCCCGAGCCACTGAGTGACCGATGTGTATACAAGACAATGAGCATTAAGTTTTGCCGTGTTGTAATGTACAGGGCAGACGCTGCTGTCAGGCATTCATCCGCGCTCACCCTAATTGAGGTTCAACCGTACAGAGCAGTGATGAGTAGTGGGCTTAATTATCGGATTTCTGAGGGCCTGAAGCGCACGCCAACACGAGTTGGGGGGGGATGAGGGGGGAGCTGCTCTGAAGCATTGCAGAGTAGACAACAGCGCCAGAACATGCAGTCTGGTGAGCGGAAGAAGCAAAATTAGAGGGGCGCGATTATTATTATAATTAGTTCTTCTTATTATTATTTTTATTTTTCCTAATTTAGAAAAATGGGAAGGTAAGCCAGTTTAGGGCGAGCTATCCCGAGATTCCAAATGTACTACTCAAGCAAGGTCAATAGAAAAACAAAAGCAATGAACAAAAAATTTCAGCATGCACTAGACACACAAGTCACAAGCACAAAAAAAAAAAAAAAAAAAAAAAAACGTCTCCATGCGGGCATTCGCACGTGCAGCATAGTCGAATACCCGGGACAGTCTTCGATCACACAGGAGGAGGGTGGGAGTGCACAAAAGTTCTTTAAATACCTCTAAATATACCCCTTATAGGAAGTCCATCAAGTTAGCGTGCACTAAAACATCGCAAAGGGTATGCCTCTGCTTATCGGGGCATGACCGCGGTCTGAGCACTTTGCTCAACGTGAGAGGACGTCTGTCCAGGATCTTCAAACAGTCACGCAGGCGAACGCGTGGCAGGTCATACTGAGGGCATCCTATAATAATTTACTCCACTGAAGCGTCGTGGTTGCCGCTGAATCTACAATGTGGAACCGTTCTCCTTTTCATGCGACACTAGAAATAAGGCGTGTAGGACGTCGAGGATGGAAGAGCGTGTTGTATCAATCGTTCGGTTAGGTATCGTAATGACGCTTCAGAAGGCTCATAGCTAGGCAGGGGCCGTGCACGAACGCGACAGCACGAGCATTCCCAAGCTTGAGCTTTGGACTAGGCAAAGTTCAGCGTCTAACACCAGCTCATACAGGCGTCTCTTGGCATTTGGAAGGTCGTTTGATTTTCTTCGCAGCCCTATAGTGGCTGCCGTCCGTGACACTTGTGGGATAAATAAGAGTCGCAGCGTCCCCTGGCCGGTGCAGTGTGGTGTGGTGGCAGGCTTCGAGGCCCTCTGGTTCAGTTAAGAACAAACTATACCTACTATTGTTCTGCCTGCTTGGCTCCTGACACTGTTCTGTGGCTGTTAGAACCAATGAGTCGCCTTTTCAACAGCCTCCGTTCTTTATTTCGTCGGGGTACCCTGGGGTAGCTCGACGGGGACAAAAACAAAGAGGGGAACAGTCCACTCTGCAACAACCGTTCGACGATAATCGCCACGCGTGAGGATGTGAGAGTGGGCCGTCGGGTGGTTCATTCAACCCCTTCCCTCACTCCTCTCTACCGACTTGTGCCTGCAGGGGGAGGGAACCGTCACCGTGTAATCGATGCACTTGCCAGGCTCGGCGTTGTCGGCGGCACTCCGGGTCCCGCGCTGCCGTATACATTACGACCCTCTTGTCGGCGACCGTGCGCCGCTTTCTTGTCCCTGTGCGTGCGTGTGTGTGTGTTTGTGTGTGTGTGTGTGGGGGGGGGGGGGGGGGGGGGCAAAAGACAGCAGCCGCCGCGGTGCCTTTGCTCCGGCGAGACTACATTTGTCGACACCGTAGAATGTGCGATACGACGAGAGGGAAGCGTGGAGGGCCTGTCTGTCTTTCGCAGGCTTGGTTTCATTTTAAACGCCAATCATTCCCCCAATGTTAGACAACTCAGTCTTTAGTATTCGCATGGCGTGTTCGTTGTTCCACGTCCCGCGGCTGCCGCTTTGCAAGAAACAAGAGCAACAAGAAGTTTATTTTGTTAATTTGTTTGTTAAACCATTCTAATGAGGCATTTAGGACGTCGTTATGGGCTGCCAAGGCGAAAGTTACAGTCCAGTACCGAATCCAAGCAACAGCTACCTCTCAGACCACAGGTGACTTGCCTCTTGCCTCTCCGGGAATGAGAAGCCAAGCTTGTCACTCATTCGCTCAATCTTTAGAGTGCGAATATGTACGGGCGCTTCATCGAGAAACGTTCAAACGTTGAACGCACACGCATGTTTCTGTGTTGGCAAATCTGGATGCCGGAATGCAGACTGTGTTTTTAATTATACAACCGCACATGCCTTGTAGTCTTTCTGTTGGTTGAATCTAAGGAGAGGAACCGCCTTAAGCAATTACAGTCTGCACTACTCATTCTCAGCCACAGCTGCGATTTAGCTTTTTTGGAAGGCACCAAATACGCCATATATCGTTCGCAGATGTTTCGATCTCGGGTTCGCAATTGCAACGTGCGCAGTTTGACGAGGGCAGATGATTGGAAAATAAAAGAACACGAGGCGGCTCTGTTTGATTAACGCCATCAGCGTTAGCTTTATGATAGCCTTGGATCTGTAGTGGTGGCCAGGGAAACAGAATGAAAGCGAGCTGAGGAGCAGAACGTAAGTGCTTTTGCGCGGAACGGGTGGGCGCTTGAGCTTTGGGGCCCCCCTTCGATAACAAGCTCTCAGCGGCCTCCTGTAGAGCCCACGGAGCGCTGTTTAAGCCACGCGAGCTCGTTTTGGGGCCCTGGAGCTTTGCAACTGCAGCCGTACTTATACTTGCTCATGGTTGCTCGCAGATATTTCCAGTGTGAGTCCCCGCCTCGGCGAAAAGCGCTTATGCATGTGGCCAAAGGCGAGATAATGAAATTCGCCAATGCAAAAGGCGGTGCGGGTTTGCGTTCCAAAGGATATTTGGAGGAGGTCTGCAGGCGGAGTGTGTATATTTTGGAAGTTCTTATGGTCTGGCCTCACCATTGATGAAACTTCTTTTTTTCTTTTTCCGTGTCATTTTTAAATGTTCGGAGGTTGTAATTTGCGCATTTCTCGAATTTCATTAGCTCGTATATTTAGGTCGATATTGCAATTATGCAAGAGTTTCTCGGGACTGCGTTTGCGGTTATTCATATCGGGCAATATTCACGTGCAGCCGTATGACCACGACTTCACGACAAAGGATGAACAAAGCAGAACAGCGCTGAAGACGGCCAATCGCGAGTCGAAGTGCGCTAGATTTGACATAACGTTCTCATAACTAACGATGTCGTGAAAGAAGTGGCGTCTTCCAATTTTCCGGAACGAAGAAATACTGCGATAAAAGAATGAGCAGCAGCTTTTGTGGCCAAAATTTGCGACGTAGCGTTCAATCAAAGCGTGTAGATCATTTGCTGAAATTGCCGACTGCTATCCAGTTATATGCTCTGGGCAAACGTGCCAGCAGTGACCGAATCGTGAAGAAGGTAGTTTTCTGTATATATTTTCTTTTTCAAAGAGTCGTTTCAGATGCGAACGTGGGCACATTATGGTCCATCACAGAGCTACGATGTGTTGCCACACTGGCACTGCTGTATCCGTGCGTGTCTTTGGCCATTCCGGTGTGTCTATACGCTGCGTCTGCGCTATGCTTTCTGCTATACTCTCGGCTAACTTTTCATGTTTGAGCGTACCGCGTTACTTCCTTACTTTTACCGATACCGCCAACTTGCCACCTGTGCGCGCATATATATATAACCGCGAAGTTGTGCTTCTCATTTTTCTAATACGCTTGACCCATTCAGCAATCCAGTTATTTATATATATATATATATATATATATATATAGCGCGACTGGCCGCTCGACTATATATATATATATATATATATATATATATATATATATATAGCGCGACTGGCCGCTCGAGGCAAAGTGCCTCGAGCGGCCAGTCGCGCGGCAATTCTGCGTGTATTCGCGGGCTTCTTCACACTCGGAAAAACGCATTTATGTAGCACGTATTGAGCAACACAAAGCTGTATCGGGAGTTTTTCATGTTGCTCTACAATCTTCTCATTGACATTTTGATAATTAGGACCGTAATTCTCGAGTTAGATAATTAGTTACAATTACCTAATTAAATCTCCGTAACGAAAAAATTACTGGCGGCAACTCCACTGTACTGGAAACAATACACACTAGGTTTTCTTCGCGTAACGCCGTTCCTCTTTTTTTAAATCATGTTGCGTGATAGCTGGGACACCCTGTATGCATATCATTGGCTTCATTGTCTGTTGGCTTTATGTGGTTATGATCAACAAAATCGAGCCCCTCGGTTCCCCTTCTTCTTTTGTTTATTCATTGCGAGGGTGTCGAGTCTGGCAGCCTTGATCTCATAAGGTAGCAAGCGAGGGTTTATTAGCCACGTGCCTGCTCTCCCAAGATCACGTGTTACGTGAAGCCATCGGGCTAAAAAAGAATGTTCCACATCCGCCCACCATGGTTCTGTGTGGCGCTGGCTAACACCCTTAGGGCTAGACCTAGTAAACATAAATACCCAAGTTAGCGAACGAATTGATGGCCGTCGCAGTAGCACAATTGATAGTGCAACGCACGCGTAATGTGGGGGTTGCGGGTTCGGCTCCCGCCAGCGAGAAGTTATCTTTTCGTCCACTTTCTTTTCCCTTTTCGTCATTATTTTCTACATTCCAATTTCAACCACTTAATTTCCCCGATGCTTTCATTGGCTTCATTGTCGGTTGGCTTTATATAGCTATGATTTACAAAATCGAGCCCCTTGGTTCCACTTCTCTCGTTTGTATATATATATATATATATTGTGAGCGAAATTTATGACTGTGCATGTCATCTTCCTCATCTGTGGATAACATCAGCGCGCGTCGCATCCTCGTCGCGCTAGCTCGAGCTCGGCGAGAATAAAGCTTCGTAATCTAGAGCTGCCATTAGGCTGTACTGTTGTACTCTCACTTGGAGCATCGGTATTAGGATACAGCCACAGGAACGTTTGCCGAGCCATTTATAATTACCTTTGCGACACAAGATAATTAACTTAATAATATTTCCTATTTTCCATGATTGATTTATTTCTCGTTCAATTAATTATCAAATTCGAACATCAAAAAGACAAATTCACAATAATAATAATAATAATAATAATAATAATAATAATAATTTAACTTATTCTTTACGTCGATCATATATTTCACTTTAGGTATTTTTAATATTCAGTTCTTGTTACTCTGCCTGTTTATGGAAGCCTGACTACATTATTACACACTATTTTATTTTATTTCTTTTCACATCTTCTTTCACATCTTTCTTTCACATCTTCGATTACTCGATTCTGTTCTTGCCGAAGCTGTGTGCGCCTCAGGTGCCATTCATAAGACAACGTCTAGCTACCATCCACGGACGAATGGCTTGACAGAACATGATTGGAATGCACATTCGCCCGGACCACACCAACTGGGTTGCAGTCCTGCCCCTCGTAACTTTCGCGTAGAATACTTCCACACAACGCACCACCGGCTTTTCTCCTTGTTTCCTCGTCTACGGTTATTCACCAAGTTTCTGTCCTGGACGCCTCTTTTCCTCTAGGCAGCTCCCTTTTCCGAGCAGTTTGTTTTTCCCATTGCACCCTGCCGTCACCCCTCCCGCATCCACACTGGCATCTCCCAGAACCCCCCCTGCAACGACTCGATTTGTCGCGCTGTGACGTTCTCCCCTGGAGACCAGGTTGTCCTATGGGCACCTGTACGCGCTCCCGGCTTATGCGAGAAACTCCTCAGTCGTTTTGTTACGAAGTTATTAGATAGCCATCTCCTGCTAATTATCGTGTCTCGCCTGGTCGTGCTCCTTCCGACTGCCGTTGCCACGGAACAGAGATAGCGCATGTCTCTCCTTTAAAACCACCTACTCAGCGCATTACATACTACCACGCGGCAAGGCGGCTGCTTCCACCGCAAGGGGCAATTAGTCATGATGATGATGGCCTTAAAGTTAGTGTGAGCGCAGTATGCGACTGTGACTTTCATCTCCCTCATCTGTAGACAGCATCATCACGCGTAAATATTTGTCATCTGTACATACATCATGAGCGCGAGAATAAAGTGATGCCTCATAAGATATATATATATATATATATATATATATATAGGAAAATCAGAAGCACAACTTCGCGGTTATCTTAGGTTTATTAATTACCCAATGGTTTCGGTCGGTGGACCGACCTTTTTCAAGGGTCGGTCCCTTGAAAAAGGTTGGTCCACCGACCGAAACTATTGGGTAAATAATAAACCTAAGATAACCGCGAAGTTGTGCTTCTGATTTTCCTAAATACGCTTGGCCGATTGAAAAATCCAGTTACTACTATATATATATATATATATATATATATATATATATATATAATACAACCAGTGTGCGACACTGACACGTACTAAACTGGCGCGGTAATGGTAAGAAGTAAAAGGCCCACCGCAAATTCAAATCGAGCAAATGACGTCACAAACGGCCAAACACACCGAATTACTGCAACCGATTGCGAGCCTGCTCATGTCAAGGGTGGCCCCCGTGCCCTGGAACGCGAGCGTTCAAGTATCCTGGCCTAGGTCAATTCCATCGCAACTGCGCTTGCATCGGGGCGCCGTGGTTTTTCACACGCCAACGCCCTCGTGTGCTGCGCGCTTTCCTGGTAGCCCGTTGAGCACGCTTGTCGCCTCTGTTGGATGTTGTTCTGGATGGATGGAGCGAAACCTGAACCCCGCCACTGCTGCGTTCAGGTTCCGCTGTACGGTCGAAAATGCGTGTTCTCGCGCTCTTGTGCATTTCTACATTGGCTCCGTTTCTTCTTCTCCGCACAGACGTGCACTTCCTAGCGCAGCTGTTGCGCGGCCTCTGCGCGCAGGTGCCATCGAGCGAGCGCCGCTGACGTCATTGCAGGGCTTCTTCGCCGTTCGCGCGGAAGCACAACGCCGCGAGCTTTTCCCGGAACAGTTGTGAAGAGCGGAAGACGATGGCACCGCGGCCTCTGCGCGCGCATCGCCAGCTGTCTGCGGTAATGCGATGCCGCTTGTAAATCAGACCGATGAAAACAACAACCACAAGGCGGACTCGTCAGCTGAAAGGACGAGCGCGCGCGCCTGCATGTATACCTGTGCTACCGGGCGCGCTGCAGCAGCTGCTGCTTGTCTCGTGCAGCTGCTCAATGCGTGTCCAGCGGGTTATTGTATCTTGTCGCTCTTATGATTTGATGGCATGAACGAAGGCTGAGAGGGTGGATGAGTGATTCATAACAGAGAAAACGGTGATGCGCTCCAATGCTCTCTCTCTCTTTCTCTTATGTACAGGGCGATATATGGAATGATTAAGTGCTCCGTTTTAAACTTCATCTAACAACTAGACTGCCGTAGTAAATTAGTTAGTCGTTAGGTCCTTTGTTGTGACGATGGTCGATTAGCGGCTGCGGTAACGGGTTAGAGCCAATTAATTCTGTTTGCCTGAATCGCGGCCTTTGCAAGTAAAGGATAACGTGGTGCAAAGGTGAGCCCCTAAATTGCTTCCTTCGTGAGCTACAGGAGCCTTGTTAAGTGATTAACATTATTTTGGCACATTTGAACTCGCTACGTGAAGCGGGTAGCGCGGGGAAATTTTGTGCGGAAAAGGTCGGTGCTTGAAGAGCAGCTGGCTACCATATTTGTAAATGTCAAGGCGGTGTTTAATCTAAACCAAAGGCTTTTACTTCCTTTGATCAGTGTGAAAGCTGCAATGGCAATCCAAACATGATGCATGTCCGGTCTGCTACCACAGGCTGGGAAAGGCGTATAGATCGGAACGAAAAAAAATTATAATCTTTATGCACCACTAGAAGAAATACATCGTAGGCGGCCTGTCAAAGCCGAAATGGCTTGTGTGAATAATAATAATAATAATAATAATAATAATAATAATAATAATAATAATAATAATAATAATAATAATAATAATAATAATAATAATAATAATAATAATAATAATAATAATAATAATACATATTTCATTACCCGCATCCCATGAAAAAAAGATACAAGTATCAGGCCTGCCAAAGACACTGGGCCCCTCTGGGGCGTCTGTGGAATGCGGACGTTTGGGGTGTTGCGACACCACGCACCCGAGCACATGAGGGTTTAACCTTCCCGCGTTTAACCGTGCATGGCTTAGCCGTGTTCGGAGAAAAGGGAATCCTGGGAGTTGAGCCGATGCTGGGTTTTTGGACCTTTAAGGCCTCTTGGCGGAGACGATCGCCTTGGCTTCACGTAGACGGCACCCTTGGACTGACCCATCCAGGGGAAATCGGTAGTTGCCTTTTCCTGTCCTTCTCTTCAGTCTTCGTCTTTCTCTCTCACTTTCCATCTCTCCTGTCTTCTGCTCGCTTCCTTTTACTTCCAATTTTTCCAAGCAGCAAGGGTTAACCTGATGTAGTTTATCCCTCTGAAACACACACACACAAAAAAAAACCTTATTTTTCTCTACTATCTATATGGTCTTCCGGTCACATTCCCTCTGCTTGGGAAGAGGCCATTATTATTCCCGTTCTGAGACAGGGTAACGCCCCTTCTTTGACTAATAGTTATAGGCCTATAGCTTTGACGAGCTGCTTATGGAAACTTTTTGAGAAGATGGTAAAGAGGCGCCTGCTCCACTACCTTCAAATCAACAAAAATTTAGACCCATGCCAATACGGTTTCATGGAAGCCAGATCGATGACAGACCAGCCTGCTCGCGTAGAAATGGACATCCGGGATGCCTTTTTCCACAACAGCTTGTCTTATCAGTATTCCTTGATATGGAGAAGGCGTATGATACCACGTGGCGCTTTGGGATCGTTCGGGAACTTTCTGGGATGGGTATTCGCGGCAACTTGCTGAGCAACATTTAGAGTTACCTGTCTGAAAAGAGGTTTCGTGTTACAGTTGGCAATGTGCAGTCTCGACCATTCAAACAGGAGACAGGTGTACCGCATAGTGATGTGCTCAGCTGTACGCTTTTCATTGTAAAAATGAACTCCTTACATACCGTCATACCTCGCACACTCTTTTACGTGGTCTATTTGGACGATGTACAGATAGGTTTCAGGTCGTAAAATATTAGCATCTGCAAGAGACAGCTACAACTTAGCCTAAATAAACCCTCATAATGGGCGGATGAAAATGGGTTTAAATTAAACCCTCAGAAAAGCACATGTGTTCCCTTTTCGAACAGGAGAGGTATATTACCAGAACCCGTTATTGACCTTAATGGAGAACGACTATCTGTCAGCCTTGAACACAAATGTTTAGGTATTATCATACACGCAAAACGTGCTTTTATTCTCCACTTGATGCATCTTAAATCGAAATGTCAGAAGAGTTATGAACCTACTCAAGCTGCTGTCTCGAACAACCTGGGGCAGTGACAGGAGCTGTCTGCTTAGCCTGTATAAGAGCCTCGCACGCTCATGGCTCGACTACGGAGTCGTGGTGTACCATTCCGCAACGGAGAGTGCTCTAAAAATCCTCCACCCAGTCCACAACCTCGGTGTACGCCTGGCAACAGGCACTTCTAGTACAAGCCCTCTGGAAAGCCAGTACGTCGAGGCGAACGAATGGTCCTTACACCTACGCAGAAAATATCTAATTCTCGTACTTTTTCAAGTGGAAATCGGATAACAAACACCCGTGTCGCTCAACTAATCTCGACATGTCTTCTGCCAGACTTCATCGTAACCGTCCATTTGTTCGGGCTCCTCTCTCTGTACGCTTGGAAGAAATGGCAGAACAAACTGGAATTTCCCATCAAGAAACAATCCTAATGATTCCCACCTCCCTTGCACCACCTTGGGAATCGTAGACTATCCAGTGTGATATGTCTTTTGTCGAAATATCAAAACACGCACCTGAGGCACATATACGTTCACACTTTCTCGAACTTCAGGCGAAGTACTTCTGCACAGAATTAGATACAGATGCTTCCAGGTCTACTGATGGTGTGACTTATGCAGCTTTCGGACCCTCTTTTTCAACGTCCGGTGCATTAAATATGCACATGAGAATTTTCACAGAGGAAACATATGCGATCATTTCTGCTGTTAAACATATAAAGGAAACTATTATCATAAAGGTTATCATATTCACTGACTCATTGATTCTTGTTAGCGGCATAACGGGTCTACCGAAAACATAAAAACTCTGTTTTCAGTTAACTCTACAACCTTCTACGCTCATCCTACATGTCCAACAAAATAATTGTTCTTTATTGGGTGCCTGGCCACAGAGGCCCAGAGGGCAAGGTAGCTGCCGATAAAAAGGCTACGTTTGTAGCTCTCTGTGATGCAAACATGAATATACCTACACCGATCGACCACAGACCTTAAGCCATTTTTACGACATATGTTACGGAAATATTGGCAGAGACAGTGGTAGACTCGGGTATCCAACAAACTACACATATTCAAACCAAAATTAGGGAACTGGATGAGTGGGAAAACAACAAGACATCTGGAAGTACTGCTTTGCAGATTAAGAATTGGGCGCACCTACAGTATTCCTATCTTCTAACTGGAACTAGCCCTCCGACATGCACTAGGTGTGGCAATCGACTTACAGTCCTTCATGTTCTTGTCCAGTGCCCACTAGTAGAACAAGAGAGAAAAAAGTACTTCCCTTCCTTATGCCGTCGTAATATATTTCTGCACCCAGCGTACTTTTTCAGCAATGACAAAAACAGTACTAAAGAAACGAACACGATACAAATCCCTTGGCCAGGTTATTTGTAGCACAGCCTCTCTGTGAAGGCTGTAGTTGCAATGCAGTCACTTACAGATCACACGCCTCGCAGTCCTTGTGCTGAAGGGCTCTGCTGAGGCGCTAGTGCTTTATCATTAACATGTTTTGCTAATTACTCTTCATAACATACTTTTATAGTCATAGGACTCACTGTTCACGGGCATAATATATATATATATATATATATATATATATATATATTACGCCATATACAGCGAATATTTTAGGCCGATATACAGCCATTTCGCACAAACCTAATCTTCCCATTAAAGAACAGCACATTACCATTCATCACCGAGTGTCAAGGCGCTCTTTGGCCATCTCTGGCCCTGGCGCCAAAAAACAATATCCGTCATCAAAGCCACATTGGGCTTGAGCGGCAGTGCCTGGCAAGCAGCAACAAACTGCTAAGAACACGAGAAAACAGACAGGGAAATAATTCGAACGATGACACAATATGCTCATACATAAAAAAAATAAACAAAGGCAACGAAAGTACAGATTGTAGTGGCTACTTCTATAAATTCACATACAGCTATAGCAGCAAAATAAATAAATAAATAAAAACGATGAATCTGCTCAAGAGAGAGATAAATGAGACGCGAATAGCAGGGAGGTTAACCGGCAGGTAGATATCCTGTTTGCTACCCTGCACTGGAGAAGGAGTAAGGAGAGACAGAACGATAATGGATTGTTCACAGCAAATGAGGTGCCACAAAAAGTGCAAACAGAAAAAAAAACCGACAACACATTGTTCATATTTTCATTACACTTGTTAAAATCTGCAAGTCGAAAAAGTAGCACAAGAAATACAAGCTCTAGCAAAAAAAAAAAAAAAAAAAAAAAAGAAGAGAAAAGAAAACACCACACGGTTACAAATTCAATCGTTCATGCACTTTAGAGGACGTCAAAAAAGAACAAAAGTCGTTCAATCTGAGATGGTTCTTATTACCTTTTCAATAATTGTGCTTAGTACGTGTGTGACGGACGATTGGTGGTAGAGTGTTCAGAAAGAACGGAACGTAATGATTGCGCGTTATTCACATATTATTGGCGTACTTCAGAGCAGTGTAGATGCAGTGCAGTGTATTACCAGGCTCAGCTTGCAAAATTGTGATATCAGTTTTCATTGCTGAGTTCGTGCATTGGGGGCACGTTAATGTGGAGCCCGCCACTACGACATGCCTCGTAATAAAATCGTGGTTTTGGCACGTAAAACCTCATAATTTAATTCATGGCTGTGGTTGGGTTGTAAATGTGATAGTTCGAATTCTTTTTTTGTTTCTTCAAATTTTGCGATTTTCAACAGTTCTTGAAGATGACAACCTAAATCAAAAATACGCTTCCTACAGTCACTAGATTTTAACTGTTCACTTTAAATGCATAAAACCTCATCAAGTTCGGTGCAGTGGTTCCGAGAAAAACGATTTCTCCGTTCTCGCTTATTTAGACAGGAGCCCCCCAGCTAAAGCTTCCTCTTAAAACGTTATCACCATGATCAGCCCGTCGTGAGCAATGGATGATAAAAAGGATTACGATCGTGTGAAAGGAATCGCAACATTACACCGGCCCAGATAACTTTCCATTATTATTTTTCATATCATCCGTCGCGCCGAGTGGCTGATCCCAGAGATAACGCCGGCGTGGCGGGGTTCGAGCCAGTGACTAAGAGCGATAAGAATAACAAATTATACGAGTCGTTACAAAATACGGCTACTGTACTCACAGAACGCGTCGAATCGCTGATTCACTTGGCTGTAGCTGTTCTGCCCGTCGTATATGAACAGCTTTACCGGCGAGGTCGAGAGAGACTTGTCGACGGTTTGGTTGAATGCGCTATAGTGAGTCTGGCCGCCCACGATATATCCGACGATGCAAGCCGCACTCCTCCGTTGGCGTCGCCGACCCTTGTGTGTTCCGGTATAACAAGTAACCTAATTGGATGTCAGCACTCATGAGGCCATGTACAACAATGAGCCTTGGATGTCAACAAATCGATGACGGGCCCGTAGCCATCGAACGCTGCTCAACGAGAATGAGCGACCGCTGTTCAAAACAGTAGCATAGGTATGTTTACTGACCGCACGTGCCTTGTGTTATGGCTGTATCATACGCGCGCTTGTTTTTATAGTTCATAGTGTGTGCACACGTGATCTACATCAATCATTGCCGATGACGTTTGACTACCACAGGTCATGTTTTCCTGCTGACATTTTTCGGCGGGAGATATATAGGTTAGGCCATGATGTACTTTTTTTTTAATGCGAAGAATTGTTCGAACGTTGGGGCAGATGGGCAGCCAGGTAGGTTCCTGTCTGGCCTCACTTAATAATAGTGCGTGACCGATGGTGGAATCGAACCCCTACGTTTGAGCACAGCAGCCGGGCGCTTTAAACATTCGGCCACGATCGCATTACACCTCTTTCGTTCGAAAGCCAGCCAGCTTTTTGAGGCGGCTGACGCGTGCGCCTCTGTCACTTCCTCGTCTTCTTTTCTTGCGACAGCTCGCGCTCTGAGGCACAGCGTTAGACTGCACAGTCTCCGAGATCGGCCCACTTTCTGCAGTACTTTTCTCGCAGCGCCGCACGTACAAATTGTGCCACGTTGTACCGACTTCATCAACGACGAAGTTAATCACGCTTTAACATTCCTTCATCATAGTACAAATGTCATCGTCGTATTAACTTACACCACATTACATAGCAATATAGGTATGTACGATTGTATAACACGCAGTCCCTGATGGCGTGACAATGCGCGTTTCCCTCGCTTGCGCTCGTCCAATGCCTATGTAGACACCAACAATGGCCATGTCGTAAGCTCACGTCGAACGGCCGGCGTAGAAATCATGCCGTTGTCACTGTACGATCGTCTTCAACGTGGACGTCATCGTGCTGCTGTCATCAACGTCACGTACGCTCGCGACCCACACACACACAACTACTCAATTTACACAAACACGTTGGTCCACATGGTATCGTTTTGCAGAACCACAAGGATGGTAGATAGCCAGGTAACCTGCCAAATGCTTCGTATAACATCGATTCCCATGGTGCGTGGAATCGGCAAAATTTTGTGTAGAATATATTTTTATATATGTACGACTTTAAAACGAAAGGCCTCTCCGTGGAAGCTTACACGGATCAGAAGCTCCAACAAAACAGAGATACAGCACGCAAAAAAAAGAAAGCTATGATGAGCTGGAACAAAGAGTTGGTGGACGAAATTTTATAGTTAAGCGAATTTAATTAAAAATTAAATTCTGAGGCTTTACATGCCAAAACCACGATCTGATTATGAGGCGTATAGTTAAGGCGTATTATGAACGTATAGTTAAGCGAACTCGAAGAATACTTAAATAATAGTTTAAAGCTGCACAATATATTTCTTGTGTAATACACATGTAGTGTAATAAGGCCTGTTACACATTGCACTTATTTCCTGAGATCATGCCGTCTGATTCTTGTGGTCATCTTCTCTGATTCCACTATTTTTTCTTGCACACATTCCTCAGAGACCGATGGAAATGCTACTGGACAGGGCTATTTTGTTATAGCTAACGAAATGTCCATCAAGCAATGCATTCTCATATACATAAATGCTTCGTATTTCAAAAACGAATTGTACGTTATGCCCAACAGCTTAGCTATTGCGGCCTGGGTCTTGAGTTTTCTGAAACCTGCCATTGGAATTTATCCCGCAAGACATTAATAAAAAAAAGCTCTATTCTGCTTCTATTGATCAGCCAGCGGTACACCCGTTCCCCGGTGGCTTGCCAATGATGACGAATTGAACCTTCAGCACAAAACTCTACTGTTGCACTGTGTACAGCGGACTACAAGCTCAAACGAGGAAAACTACCCCTACCTTCCATCTCTAGGTGATCTGCATTGCCCTTACAATGTTTCCTGACAAAAACAGTCCATGTGACCGGCGAATTTAACCGGCGACCCACATTAGACTGTAGGCGCGTGGGACTTTATCTCGTCGCACGTTATTAAAAAAATGGGTACAGGGCTAGCTGGATAGCAGAAAGAGTTGAAGAATACGTTCATAGATGTGTAGTTCTAAAGATGCGTAGATCACGTGAGTACCCTGACGTACAGCGACGCAAAGAGAGACGTTATTTTAGAGGCGCACAAGTGCCGTACGAGTGCTCACAAGGCGCATGCATGTACACTGTCATCCAAACACCTGACAGTTTACGTAGCCACGAGTTCTTGTATTCTGACGAATTGCTGCTTGTCCGGCTTAGTAGATTAGTGGCAATGACCTTTAATCCAAACGTCAGCGGCTGCAGCGTGACGGTTGGCGTTCTGTGGCAAACTTCAAAGCCCGAAACAGAGTTAGACAGTCGCTTTCGCCGCTACAGAAATCCATACTTCGTCACAGATGTGTCTTCACAGGCCGCGTTTTAAGCGAAAGCTAGACCCAGTGCGCGAGTCGGTAACGTGCGTAAAAGGTTTTTCGGCTTAGTCACGTCACGAACTTCATCACCAGCGTAAGATGGCGTGCTTATAATGACATTGTGCAATCCAAAGGCTCACCTAGAGAAGTTGAAATGGCTTTATTCATCGGTGGGCACAGAAATAGCGGGTTGTGTTCACAGATTGCATTGATCGAAATTAGACTGCGGTTGGCAACGTAAGCGAAGCGTTCTTTTTTATATTTTTTTATTATGAACAGCAATTTTTTTTAAATCACCCGTGGCATGTAGGAGGATTCTACTCCTTGAGCTGGACTACTCTAAGAATCAGCCACTGTTTGCACGAAAATCCAAATGTGTAATCGACGAATTACCAAAACGTGCGATGAAGTACATTAGTGTTTCAGTTAATTTGGAAGACCAATGCACACTGAGTTTTCAGTGCACTTCGTAAGTGAATTGAGGGTGAATTTTTTACTTCAATTTTGACAGTGCTTATCACAAAACTGGTGCGAATTTTTTTAAACGTTCCGAGTATATATGTGGCTTGAGAGCTGACTGACTTCAAAGCTCAAATTGCAATCAGCGCCCTAAAGTAATTAGTTAAAAAGCTTAGTAATATTTTGCAAATTACTCAAATATGCATTTTGATTTCGTAAACAAGTAATTTCCGCCTCGTACAGTAATCCATCTGAATGAGTAGATTCGTGCCATGATGCCACAGGCAACTTTAACTAAAATTTATTATTGTTTAAAAAGAAACACCTGCTAGATTGCATATAAGCTCGGCTCTATCACACAAAAATGCCGCAAGCAAGTGTACGGCAGATCATCCCGCTGAGAACTGGGCCTCTAACGTAAGTATGCGCCGCCACACTGAAATGAACAGTGTAGCACGATGAACGAAAACAACTCTCAATTTGTCACAAAACAAACAAAAAGAAAAGAAAAACAGAAAAAAAAACATTGAGCCTTGTTCGAATACGACACCTGCATATACTTGCATACACTTGCAATCATATACTTGCAGAGCACGCAATGCTTGCTTTAGTTTTGGTCAGTGGTATCGACTATCATGAATGTGCAGCGCCGTTAATGCGCACAATTTCACACAGTTGCACGAAGGGCCCCTAATTTGCGAGCCTGTATTGTATTGTGTTGGCTTATTTGTTATTTGCGTTGTCGCCGTAAACGTCTGTCGAGACAGCATGCATTTGGGGGAGCTTTGGCTTGGTTCAGATTTCCGTTAATTAAAATCTTCCATGTAGCCACCATGATATACGGCGACGATACACAGTCTATCTTTCGCTATCGCGTAATTTCACAAAACGCGAGCACACATGGGTTCGTTGCTATATTTTAAAGCTTCCTCTCCAGTAAATGCGGGCGATTTCCGGCGTCCGCTACAGACGCGGTCATAATCTATACGACCAACGTTACGCACGCGCCTGAACGCGTTGACCATTCATCGTGTGTACGTTGCGATGAACCCAGGCGACGGGACTCATTTGCCGGCTATAATCGTACGGAAAACGCGCGCCCGATAAGGTTTAATTGCGTCGAGGCAGAATCTTTCATCTGTAAATGAAGCTGGCATGTTTCTGGCTTGCATGATTACGCGAAGAAATCGCATCATGCATCTCATTGTCAACGCTTGCAGTATAGCCGCTGGGGCCGTCAGATGTTCCTTGGAAGTTTTCCGGTTCACCTTATACTTCACAGCAAAGAAATATAAGTAACTTCACGCTGTGGTGGAGTTGTATATTATCCACAGTTTAACGGTACGACCACCTCACTGCGCGGCCGTTCCCCGGGGTGAAAATAAAAAGGGAGTGTGAATTGGAAAGGCGCATACATAGCCTGAATTCCTGTCACCTAGAGCTACTCCAGTGCAGCGTGTTCCCGCGTCGATGAGGTTATTCAACCGGTCGCCCACCTGGTAGGACGTCTTCGGTGACATCTTGGCTTATAAGTGATAGTAGTGCTCTGCCGATTGCAGTGCTCTGCCGCATTGCTGGTACTGCTCCTGTAGTGTTGTAGGGCTCTTGTGCTGTAATGAAATGTAGGAATGACAGCACTGTAGTTTCTGGGGCACTTTTCTGCTGCCGTTGCTGAACACTTAAACCATGAATGCAAGGCTCCTGGTGTGAAAGTCGAAACGTTTTCTTTCTCTCTATTTTTACCTTCCCTGAATTAGTAAATGATAAAAAGTCTGCCTCGCTGCCAGGGCGTCTAACCTCCTACTAAGGGATTGGTAGCAGAACACTTATACTTAAAGCAACCGTGGACGATACAATTTCGTACCTATACGCACAGATTTTCGCGTAGCATGCTCGGAAATCACACCCACCGTGGTGTGCATGGCGTTGGTGCTGCGCTACTAGGCTCGGGGGCGTGGGATCCAATCCCGACCGCGGCGGCAGCATTTCGATGGGCGTGAAATGCAAAAACGCCCGTGTCCCGTGCATTGGGTGCACGTTAAAGAACCCCAGGTGGCCAAATAAATCCGGAGCCCCTCACTACGGCATGCCTCATAGTCAAATCGTGGTTTTGGCACGTAAAACCCCACAATTTTAAGTAGTCTAGATTTAAGGTTCGATGTTTCCAAGATCCTTCTGCATCGAAAAAGAAAAGTCGGACAGGCAGTCCGGAACGCTTTTAGTTAGCTCAATGTTGGCGCTGCCGCTAGTGATTTCCTTTTTCCCGGCGAGGTGCAGGGAAAGCTCATGAATAATTCACCCTACTGCCACGTCGTGTCCTTATTTCGGTAATGCAAGCGCGATGCCTTACACCGAACATATCCGCTGGTAGGAGCTGACTTGTAGGTGAAAAATGGTCGCCGCGTGAGTATATAGCGAGCAGACTGCTTCGGTCACTTGAAGCGACTTGCTCGCCGATACTAGGCCGGCGAACACATGAGCGTAATGTCAAACGAGGGTGCAAGTCACGTGGTAGCTACACCAGGTGCGCCGTGGTGTAGGCAGCAGAAGAGACCGGCGCACCTTTTCTGCTAATTACGCCGAAGCCGTGGTGACATGTTTGTGCCATCCACACGTATTTGTGTCTTGGGATAGATTCTGCGCCCGTCCTTGGTGTACTGTAAATTCGTCTCACATGACGGTTATAATAATGCGGGTAGCGTGCAGATTAGTGCGCATCTCGGATGCTATTGAGGAGGTGGAGGAGGAGGGATGTCGCTTGCTCCAGCCGATCTTAGCCTTGCAAAAGTTGCCGGCAATTACTCCGCCTGAACGCCACCTATCAACCGCGATACGGTTTCAAACGCTTCGCATTCAAGCTAGCAACACCAGATATCAAAAATAAGTTGATACGGAGACCAATAAGTTGCGAGTTTTCCAAACAACCCACACGGCTCACCATTCACTTCCCAACCCTGTATCATGGAGGAACTGTAGTAGGAGCCATGGCACCTGTCGCCTAAATGTCCAAGGCCCTCACGGGAACAAAATATCACTTGCATTTGAGTGTGGTGTCATCCTGTGCTTCAGTTCATGCATTATTATCTTACTGTCTGCTCCAAATTCAGGACACATTAGTATGTAATGTTCTATGTTACCAGTAGCTTGACAATGCACACACGGCGATGATGGGCCAAGTCCTGTCTTGCACCGCTAAGCTGGAGTTTGCGCCGACCCTCTACGGATGCGATATTGGAGAATATCATCAGTTCTGTTAAGTCCCTTAATCACACAAGGTGGATGCGGTGGAGACCACAACAAACGAAAGTGGCTTAAGATGGCCTTCTTCATTTCTCTTTTTGCGTCTTGGAGAGCCTTTGTCGTGCGCTTGAATTGCAACGCCTTGCGCGCCAGACCGTCAGCGGCCTCGTTGCCTGCTACGCGAATATGGGAAGGTACTCACTGCAACACGATGGCAAATCCGACTTTCTGGAATTCTTCAACAGCATGTAATGCATGCTGAATGGACTTGTCAAGGGGAAACTCGCGCAATAATAGTTGCAACGCAGCATTGCTGTCTGAGGAGAGAACAGGCTCAGGCTGATAGGAATTCAGTTTCCTCAAGACTCGCCATAGTTACTCGCTGTAGTACGCTTAGCCGTGTGAGGATATGTGTCACGGATAAAGTGCGTTCAGAATGTTGTTTCATCTTTTGAGGGGCGTAGTACGTGTGCGCGGGCGCGTGTTGGCGTGGGCGCATTGATGGGATTACGGTCGTGTTTGTGTGTCGTCAAACATCAGTGATCGTTCACAAGACCGAAAGGAAGCCTTCGGCAAGTTTCTGCCACCAGACCCCTATCCTGTCCTGCACGAATTCGGACGACACGTGACGTCCGTATACTTCGCCGTCTGCGAATTGGCATGGCATCGATCCCGGTCACGTTAGACATAATCTGAGGTTACTACGCGTCGCCGACAACGCACTCAAAGACGAGGTTGGCAGTGGCCACCATGCCATGAGTACACAACAACGACTGCAGAGAACCTGTTATGGAAGTGCGAAAAGCAGAAGTGACGTAGGGGACACGTCCTGGCGACTACTGCCATGACTACTACAATTAAACACCTATGAGGAATGAATTCATTCGACAAACTCACCTGACGATTACAAGATAATCATCGGATCCTTGTCGACTTAGTATTCAGCGAGGACCTGTAAGGAAACATTTATAAAGCACCAGCATCCAGATGCTAGAAACAAGACGATGGCACCGTGTTCCATCCCAATATTTTTATTAAAGATGTGTTTTTTTTTATCTCTCCCTTTCGGACAGCAAATTTCGAGTGTCTACGCAGGAGAGGAATGTCGCTTGGCAAGCGCTGCATGGTCCAGGCAGTGGAATAAAGCCTCCGTTGCGTGGCGCTCGCCTCCTCGCACCATCACTCGACAAATTGCATTTACTTCTATCTCCACAATTACCAAGCTCCTTTAAGAATTATTTTGGTAGGACGCTCTTGGAATGGCACTTCAGAGCTTCCCGCGTATAAACAATTTCCGACAAGACTAGATGAACGGCCGCACGGAGCAGACTAATTGCTGCACTTTTTCAACGCCCCCTCTTATCCATAGTTGCCGCTCTTATGTATAGTTGTCTATATAGTTGGCCGGGGGTCCGGCCGAAACGTCAGTAAGGTCCTGTTATATTTTTCCTACGTGCTTCTATTATATATGTATATATATATATATATATATATATATATATATATATATATATATTTGTATTGGAGCATGTAACCACGAAATTGAATCTTGGACATCCCCTGCGAAAGGGGATGTCCAGAATGAAAAGCACCACTACAACTGCTGAGAGGGGTATGTAATGCTTTATTGCTTTAGAGTAATGGTTGTAATGGTAATTTAGAGTAATGGAAGTAATGGTAAATTTGGCAACACTCCGCCGCTGGTCGTATTGCCGTTTCTTCTCCCGTCGCCGCTCCTTGTAATCACGTAGCTCCTCGGGAGCCTCCTTGTCTTTCTCGTGTATTTGTTAAATTTTCGCACTCGCGTCTCACTGAGCGAGGCCAAAGTACGCGCATAACGTCCATTTGCTCTTGGCGGCCCACTCTACTGCTGCCGTCCGTAGAGCACCGTGAACGACAGGGAAGCAAAGGGAACAACAATTCCGAAGAATCAAAATTCAAAAATAAAAATACCACATCACTGTCTGCCCCAGGAAAACTACAGTGCAGGCGCGTGTCCCGCTTGCCCTACAGCGAGAGCACGCACCGGCTCTATACAGTGGTGAGGGGCTTTGCGACTATGAAATTTTAAAGAGAGACGAAGCCACGCGTGGACAAAGGCGACCCGTCCGTATATTCGTGTCTCCAACAATTGTCCGGGAGTGGGCCCCAGATCTCTTTTGCCGCAGCCCAAGAAGCTGACGCGAACACGAAGCAGACCGCCATCAGTTGCAGTATGTATATATATATATATATATATATATATATATATATATATATATATATGCAATACTTTCACTGCCCAAATAATCATACAGAGCGGGCAGAAGACTGAAGTGCGAACGAAGACCTGAAGCGCCGCCGCAGCGCAGGTGCGTATCTCTATATGCGAGTGCGTGCGTGCGTGCGGAGAATGGCTCGCGCAGGCTGCTCGCCGCGGTCTGCCCGCAGTGTGTGGCACCGATGAAGCCCCGGGTCGCCAAAGAGCGCCCATCGCGCGGGGAAGCGCATCACTGCCACCGCGCACTCTGTATACATTAGGCGCACGCGTGGAGTGCACGCCAGCACAGGGAGTCCCCTCGGGAGCTGGCTGCGGGCTGCGCGGATGCAGTGTTTGTGCGGGTTCGCGTGATTCGCCGATTCTCGCGTCGGCCAAACAACAGCGTCTGCTGCCGCGCGCCGCGTCTTATCGATGGAGCGAAAGGGGGGTGGAGCAGCTACTACGTCTTCTCCGCAGCTTCTTTTGCTAACCCCGCACGAAGGAAACAAAAATAAAGAAAAAGGAAAAGTCATGAATATTTGATCGAGCACCAAAAGAGAGCGGTGCTGTGTTTGCCCCCGCGATACGCCGATGCCGCTGGGACGACGGAGTGGTGCGCTTTCTAAAGAAAGTGGCGTTGCGACGTGCCTGATATAAACTTCCCGGGAACCTATTAGTATGTGCTCAGGTCGTAGCAAGAAACAACAAAGAGCAAGTCGAGAGCGTTACAGGCAACAAAGGGTGGGTAATGGAAATTGGTCGTGTAGCTAGGAGTAAGCGAGCGTATATGTAGGCGTTCTTGCGCGAATTTCTTCGAGTAGTTCTGGCGGCGAGAAGGTGTTACGCTTTGACTATAGGCCATTACCTCCGCCGAATAACGTGGGCGCCATCAACGCACAATTTCGTCTACTCTGACCCATGTGATGAACGCACGCCTCCACGAAGCATGCCGTGACACACTGCACTCGTATAGTACAGAATATGGCGCCGGTTGTTCTAAATCGTGTTAACGTTCTCGCTCCTCTAAAGCGTAGTTGCACTTACGCGCGCGGTTTGTTCTTGCACTTACGTTTTCAGCGACGTCTCTCTCTCTCTCAGCCGTGTTTCGGCAGTAAAAGGCGTCGGCGAGGTCGCAAGCGCTCGAGCGGCGCCGCGGAGCTGTGTGAGTTTACCTATACATTCGTGATCGCGGCACGCGCCTCGCTTACAACGCGGCTCGGGTCCATTTCTCATCCGCGCCATTGAGATAATGCGGCATGACAGCCACCGCGCTCTATAGCTGTGCGAACGGAAGGCCCTTGCAAAGGAAGCACTGCTCGAAAAAGAGGATCGGTGGGGCTCTTCGTCTCGACAATCTCGGAAGCTGCTTCGTAACTCGGCTCTCGAGGCACGCAGCCATATTTTCCGAGCACGATTTTCTGCTCTTGTCCTATATGTTGCCGTCACTCTGTTAGTGGAGGTGTTTCACCGCACCACGGGCAAAAACGGAAACATGCGACGACTATAGCCAACGTCCCACCTGAAATGTGTGGCCTCAGAGCCAGATACCCCAACCATAGCTGTTCAGCGCCGTAAACCGATATGGCTTGAGCTGTAATTAAATGTTCGGCCTTAAGTTCGTGATGATTTATGCTGCCTGCAGGAGCGTTTTTACGGTCCAGGAGAGGAATGAGGTAGGGAACCGGGTGCATTTGTGTGTCTGGTCGCTTTTCGTTGTCCCGTGTTATTTCTTTTCTCTCTTTTTTTTTCTTTTTCTCCCCCCCCCCCCTTTTTTTTTTGCGTCGTTGACAATTATGCTACGAGGGGAAATTGGGCAGGTGGCTTGAGAGTGACGAATCGCCAAGTAATTTAAAGGTACCACTTTTATATCTTACTTTCGTTGACTTGAGACAGCTTGTGCCGTAGGCTTCCGGGAAACTGTTTTTAACGTTCGTGTTTCTAGACAGGGGACTTGAAAATAGCTTGTTTTTTGTTTTGTGCAGCCTTTGCCTCCCCCTCTTTCTTTTTTAGAAAATGACGCCTCGATGGCGTTCTTTTCTCTGTTTTTTTTTTCTTTTTCTCTTCGTCTATCAAGAAAACACTTCATTCCCCATCGTTTGCGGTGATCGATACGTACCCAATTCCGTGCCCTTATAGAGCGGTAGAGGGAATACAAAATAAAGAGAAAACAAGCGAAGGCGAGAAAAAATAGAGTATAGCAGAAACAGACGAACTCTAAAACGTCAAACGAGCGCTCGGTGACGAAAAGCTATCGAGAGTGTGGGTGAACGAAAAAGCTGAAAAACAAGAAGCAGAGGACCGCCACCGGGAACAGAATAGTAGAAGAGAATGGCGGAAAGGGCGAGTGGGACGAGTGAAAAAAAAAAGTAAACAGAAGTGAACGTGGCCCTTCGGGGCGAATTAACCGAGAGTCAGCCTTTCTTCCTTTAGATACACTCACAACGGGCGCGGCGATCGTTTGCCTCGAAACGACGGTCCGCGAGTCGAAGTTCCGCACCGTGCGTTTGGGGCATCGAGTACGGAGGATGGGGAGGTGCGGCGCGGTTGCTATAGATGCAAGCTGTGGCCGGGCACGCGAATGGAGCCGCATTGGCGCATGGCCGTGGGAACCAACGAGGTGGAACAACAGTGAGGTACAGAAAACACAAAGGCACCCGAGGGCCACAAAGGAGCGGTGGCAAGATGTGTTAACTGTAGCTTCCCCATTTCCTAATTTTTTTTTAAATATGGAAGGATCTGCATGCGTGTGCCCAACGAACACACGCGTTGAACGAAGCCGAAAACGGAACCAAGCACTGAGCTGTGCTCGGTGCATAGAAGAGTTATTTTGTCCACAGGCCTTATAACGAAACTATGGGAATAGCTTTATTGTGTATGTGTGTGTCTGCGACTGTGTGCGGTTTATATGTTTATGTGATGACTGTGCATGCCGTAATTATAAGCCAGCATCCGGAGTAGCATGCCGGGTGGTCAGCCAGACTAACCTCCAGCTTGTCACTAAAGTCTGTATCTCTCTCTCTCTCTCCTTCTATTTTGCGTGCAAGCGTGCAGTTCGATGAATATCGGTAAAATGGGGCAAAGAGGGAGAGTGAAAAAAAAAAACCAAGAAACAAAGCGATAGGTGTGAGCGCAGGATAACGAGCACGAAGGCGCACTTGTCCTTGTAAACACATCGGCAACTGCCGCTGTGCCGGCGATGTCGTGCATGCGCTTCCTGCAGTTAAGCCCTCTTTTTCAGTGTGTGTAGGTTAGCGCAGCCTTTCGAAGAAACGATGCGGCACTACTTTATTCTGGAACAAAAGTATGTGAATGCAAGCTAATCTAGGTGCGTTGGTGAACGCAGAAGATGCGGGCTTGAATATTTTCAGAAAATGCTGGATTTAGAGCGTGGTGTGTCCACTGCCAAAATAAAGGAGCCCGACGACTCATCGGCCCGCCTCGGTGATGCCATAAGTTCTGTTAAATGTTATCACCGGAAGTTTGTGGAAGGTCTAAGGGAAAGAAAACAAAGTACTTCTGTGTAGAAAAAGAAAAATGTGTACAGCGGGATGCCAGACCATAAACCAAGAAATAGGCACCACTGTTGTGCGCCGAAAATGAGGAGAGTAGAAGAAAACACGCAATGGGCGCGCGGCTGACAGAATTCCGCTTAGCTCGGCCCTGGAGAAGGCAGAGGATCTGGTGCGCAGCTTAAAACAAGTTGTCCACAAATACCGTTTATTTAAATTTTCTTTACAGATTCAACAGCATCGCAGCGGTGATGAAAGTTGCGTTACAGAATTGGGCAGGTATGGGTAGCGGCAAAGTTAACCGTAATCCGCTGTCGCGTTAGCTATAGGAGTTTTCGTTGGAGTAAGCAGAGAGAGCGAAGCGCTTTGCCGCGACCTCAATTCGACGCAGCGTTCACTTTCCTTCACCCAACTGGCTTTCAGACTGAAGGTGTACGGTTGTGTTGTGACTGGTCCGACAAACTTGCCGGACTCTCAACTGTCGCGCCAATCTATAGTCGGTGAGCAAACGTCAGAGGACCACAGATGGCACGAACAAAACACTTTTTTTTTCCTTTGCAGCCTGGGCATGTCGCCCGAAATTAAGTGCTACAGCCTACATCTGTCTTTTCAACCAATACAATCCGTTGAGACTAGTTGCCCGGCCTGTGCTAAAAGATGTTTTAATTGGCTGATCCCACATACAACACATGATTTTTTAAACATGAGAGCATTTCTTTGGCTACCCCACCACCCATTTTGATCTATCTGGTCTCGATACGATGACCGCGTAAAAACACTTAACAAAAAATCAGGCGCCATTCCACTGCTGTGTACCAGCGATGCAGTTTAGCACCCGACGTAGAGGTGACACAGAATTTAGATCAAAGGTTTGAGCGAATTTTATTTATCTTCAGCGGTGACGGCGGTCATCCCGAAGAAAGACTCACCCACACACACCTTTATTTTGATCGGCGGTCTTGATCGGCGGCATACATTCGCGGGGAAGATTACCGCGACCTCGGGGAAACTAGACGCGCGCGAAGGGACCGCCACGTCGGAAGAGCGAAAGGAAACTAGGCACGCAAGCGCTTGGAACCACGACAGAGAGAGGGCGGTGCGAGCGTACACATGGTCGACGCTGGTCGCACAGCGGCAAATCTTTGAGAAACCCTTATTATCTACCTGATTACTTATTTTGAAAATGGTGCCTATTGATAACTAATCTACTGAAAATGCATATCCAAGTGATGAGAAGTTTAAACTTCTGCATAGAATGAAGCGATTTTGCATCAAATTCAGGAGCCGAGTTTTTGCACACGCAGATTTGTCGACGGACACGAAAATCCACGGAACCCTAGCCACGGTGGTAGAATAGGAAAGGTCTCCAAACGAGCACCGCAAGCGCGTCGCCGCATCTCTCGAGTTTCTACAGCGGTCGCCAGACGGCGAAAGAGGTTTTATGGGCTCAAAGACGTGCATCGCAAGCTTTCGCTGTGCTGTAAAAGGTCCGTTATTCTCGCAATTTTTCTGGTTTTAATTTGTTTATGTTTTTAATAGCTTGTAGAGGCTGTCTGCCGGCCTTGTCCGCAAAAGTAAGTGTACCGGGCTCTATGGAGCTTAAAAATTTCTAGTCGGCGCGGGTAATCTCGACAAGTGTGACACACAGCGCCGATCGCAAGGGACGGGCGTGTATTTTTCTGAATGCGTGAAATTTTTACCGGTGAGTGTACAGCGCAACATTTGGTTTTCACGTCATTGTGGGTAGCATTGGGTATTATGGGCGTCGTTAATTTATGATCACCTGGCTGTAACTAAATTTCACTGTTGCGCGGTCACCAATTGTTTAATCATTGTTCAGCTTCCTGAGAACAAAGTAAAAGTCAGCAAAATAAAAGGAACAAAACAATTTTATCGGCAATTACCTTGAGAATGTAATTACGCTATGCTAGAAAGTGAATACATTTTCAAGGTTGCAGTGTATAAATGCAATAATAAATGCAACACGACGGCACAACTGAGCGCAGGAAAGTATACATGAACACGAAATCTCCTACGCCTTTTGTTTCGAAGCGCTAGTTGAAACCAGTTTTGATAGCTTCCTTAGTTCCCTCCTCCGAACGCGTCGCCTGCGCCAGTAGCGTCAGATGACGAGTGCAAACGTGCGCGCGCCTATACGAAATGCTGGAGACTGCAAACGACGGGAGCAAACGCCGTTCTGTCTAGACAGAGCGACGCCGCCGCCCTTTCGCGCTCGCGACCGACCTTGGCCGGCCACTCTGGGCCACAACGAACAGAAACGGCGTGAAACACGCAGTAAGTGAAGCCGCGGTGACCGCTGTAGACGCGGCGCAGTGGACTTCACTTGGGATGCACACTGCAGACAGATCGCGCACGCTGGAGCTTCTAGAAGGAATATCACGCTGTTGCAGAAAGCGTCGATGAACATTGCTTTTTAAAGCATCCTGTCCTCCCAGGGATTTAATCTTTCAGGGGTGTGCTTGAAAACTGACGACGATATATCCCATACAAAGCCAACTGACAATGAAGCCAAAGAAAGTATCGGAGAAATTAAGTGTGGTTGAAATTGGAATGTAGAAAATTACGAAGAAAAGGGAAATGAAAGTGCACTAAATGATAACTTGTCGCCGACGGGAGCCGAACTCGCAACCTCCGCCGGCTAACACACTTAGGGCTAGATCTACTAAACAACATAAATACCCAAGTTAGTGGACGAATTTATGGCCGTCGCCGTAGCACAATAGGTAGCGCAGCGCATGCGTAATGCGGAGGTAGTGCAGCGCATGCGTAATGCGTAATGCGGAGGCCGGCAATAAGTTGTCTTTTCGCCCACTTTCATTTCCCTTTTCTTCATTAATTTCTACATTCCAAATTCAACCACACTTAATTTCCCCGACGCTTTCCTTGGCTTCATTATCTGTTAGCTTTATGTGGTTATGATTTCCAAAATCGAGCCCCTCGCTTCCCCTTCTTCTTTCGGTTCCCATATATATATATATATATATATATATATATATATATATATGTATGGAAACTGAGGGGCCCGATTTCCATTAATCATATCATAAGAAGCCAACACACAAAGACATAAAGGACAACATAGGGGAAATTACTTGTACTTACGAAATGAATTAAAGAAATGCGAGAATAATGGAAAGGAAAGTGGATAAACAAACAACTTGCCGCAGGTGGGGAACGATCCCACGTATTCGCATTACGCGTGCGATGCTCTTGCCAATTCAGCTACTGAAAAGTTCGTTTAACGCCACGGTAACTATTCAGTGTTATTGAAGACCTCTCTGGTGTGCGGCACTACGACGCGAAGCTTTTTTGTCAAAACTCAGAGCCGTAAAAAGTGCAGTCGGAGTGGTCGCGACGCCCGCCGGCTACGTACAAGTACGGCGGAGCGGAGAAATAAGCCCAGACCACCACTGCCGCCACCTTACGCAAAGCGGCGGCAACTCGAGAGCCATCGCGTAATGCGGGGCGCACTGGTACAATGGCTAGCCACTGTAGCACGGGCAAAGCAGCGCCGTTTGGCCACCTCTACTATTCTACCACCGTGGCCCTAGCCATATAGACAGCTTCGTTGTAAAATCTAGGCCCTGCGAGGAATCGAACTCGGGCCTGCAGCGTCGTAAGCGGGTACCTATTCTCGGCCCCACGCCAACAGTCGAGAAGGGGCGCGGAATACGCGCAACAGTAGAGTGGATAAACCACCGCCACCGTCGTGCTGTCATTGTATAGATGCGCATGCGCGGCTCGCGCGTGGAGGGATACAAGGTCTTCAGAACGGTGCAGTGCGTGTGGCTAAAGAAGCGACGACGGAAAACGGACGCCACATCACGCTACACTCAACCAGCTGTAATAAAAGTTGACTAAAGTATGTGTGCTGTGTGAATGGGGGGAGCTCTCGCATAACTTGGACAATCATCGTTCTGCCGGCTTTTTTTACAAAGCTTAACAGAAAAAAAAAAAACTACCGGAGAATCTCGAATACATTGCTCTCGGCTGAAAGCCTGTGAGCAAAAGCGCGAACATGCGAAACCACCGGAATGCCTTCCGGATTGTACTTACCACACGAAATCGTTTCACCGCGTCTCTGGTTAAATGTGTGTGCAGCATAGGTGCGTCGTTGGGTGTGCAGTTTGTTCATCTTGAAAGGCGTGGAAGACGGCGCAAGAAAACGTGGACAGAGACTCGAAAGATCCACTACACGAACGCTGCGCTTGTGTAGGAAGTCTGTAATGCGTCTGTCCACGTTTTCCTGCGCTGTTTCTCACGCCTTCCAAGCTTGTGCGGTACCATATCGAAAAAGGAGCAACGATTGGCGCTGATTGCTAAATACACAATTATTGCAAATATTAGACTAATTTTTTAAAATCTACGCGTGAGAAAAGATGACAGGGGAAACTCATTTAAAGAGAAGTGAGGCATCACTGAGGTTTTTTCGCGAAAGCGAATATGTGAGGACAAATATGAACCAGAGTCAAGGACGGCCGGCACACCGAGCTCACCGTGCGCGGTTGCCCGAAACCATTCTGAAAAGGAACCAGATGGAGAAGTATAGACGACCCGTCATGGGTCGTCGTTGCTCTTTATTAGATAACTGGGACAGGTCCTCGTCCAAACGCGAGACAAAGAAAAGAAAATCGAAATGCGAAAGGGGCCTACATCCTAGATAGTTCGCAAAAAAAAAAAAAAGAACGATTCGCATAACGAAGACGAATGCGGCGCCGGAAGAAACGAATCAAGATGTTGGCTCTCGTGGCGCAATAAACGGCAGACGTTCATCCTCCTGCTCCTGCGCGAACCTGCCTTTCTTCCCTAGGTTTTGTTTTTTATCAGTTCTGCGTTGCTTTTCCGAGAATGTATGGAGCACGCCAGGGTTCCTAACCCTCTCTTTTGTTTCTCGCCGGCGGCGTGGAAGACGAGGCTGTTCTAGCGGCTTCCGTGCAGCGCGGCCGATCTCTCCTCCGGTGTGGCGTTTTTCGTCTGCTCCCTCTCGTGTGCTGCGGTCTTGAAGACGGCAGCGGTGGTGGCAGCGGGCGCGCATCGATTGGCGAGGCACCGAAATAACGCAGTGCCCGCCAGCTTCCTTCACGCGGCCACCCCTCTCTTCTCTCGTCTCCCCTTCCTCACCCCAGGTACCAGCTTCTTTTTTTTTTTTCACTATTATTATAATTACTGCTATTATTATTATTTTTACCCAGGAGTTCCCGAAGAAAGCTGATTTAGCTGCCGCAGCATTCTACTTTGCACGCACCACCGGATACCTCCCTCGCGATCAACGATTGAAAAAAAAGAAATTGACACGGGCGCGCGAGCGCTTCACTCATCCGTTGCGAGTGCTACGCGCACTGCCACCGGTCTCGCAAGCTCTCTTTCACCACGAGTGCCGCACGAATTTGGGCGGTCCTGCCGCGTGAATTGACGTCACGAGCGGCGAGGAAGGTCGCGCCGTTAGCGGCCGCGAGGCTCCGCGACAGTGATGTAAACCCTGGAAGGTGGACCACCGCGACCGCAGCTATGTGGCCGGCCATCGCGTCGTTCGCCATGGGGTCGGCGCACCGCGTGCGGGAAGTCGTTCCAAGCGAAGTGACATAAAGCTCTGAAATATTATGCGGCATAGAGCCTGGCAGCTCTAGCAGCCACGCCCATAGTCTGGCGCGCATATAGATGGATGCGACACGGATGGGCGGCATCTCTTGTGCTGCGGCGGAACATTTCGTCGTCGATAATAATAATAATAATAATAATAATAATAATAATAATAATAATAATAATAATAATAATAATAATAATAATAATAATAATAATAATAATAATACGAAGAAGTACAAATGGCACTCCCATCGATCTTGAATTACCCATGTTCTTTTGCAGCCCAGCCTATGCTTGAAGATTTACTTATTTTACCACATCAATTGATGCTCAGCTTCCATCGAATGTTTTTTGCCTTCGCTTAGGACCTATTCTGTTAATCTAATAGACCGCCACTAATCTGCTCCACGCCCCAACTGTGCTTCTTTTTAATCTCACTTAGGGTAACATATACCCTCGTTCGCATTCGTGCTGCCATCTTTCTGTCTCTTAATCCTACGGCTATCACTTTCTGGTCAACCACTTATTAGATTCTTTTTTTCCTCATTCTCCATGTTTCATCCCCATAAGTGGGTAGTGGTTGGATGCGCCGATTGTATACTTTTCTTTTCAGAATTGTCGGTAAGCTGCCGTTCACGACTGCAGACTACCTGTCCATACGCGCTACAACCAAATCTTTTTCGTGCGGATATTTTCTCATAATCTGGCTGCCTTCTGACCCTTCGGTATACATATCTACGTGCTCCTGTACAGCTTTATAGGATGTCTACCAATCACGAACTCTTGTTCCCCTAATTGTTACGTCATTGAACGTCACTCTAGTCTTTTACATAATAACCTTCAAACCTTGGTCCTTAGACTCTGCCAGTTCAAGCCCCTAATTATTTCTTGTGTTGAATTTTCCGCATTGCTGAACTGGACAATCTGGACTTCCCGGATAATCTTTGCCTCTATAGTCCTTCCGAATCTGGCTTCCTAAGCACTTCTGGCATGAATGCTGGAATAACCCAGAAGGGAGTGTGTCTACTTGCCTGATACCCTCCTTAATTTTCGAAGAACAATGATATAGCCGTGAAACCTCGGCAGATATTGCCTAACATATTAACCTAAGATAACTAAGATTCCCAAACGAGCATAAATGAAAAGCATTAATGCTTAGCAGTTTTCATCGTGCGATTATAGAGCGGAGCGAGTTTATTGATGACGTTGAGACGAGCGAGATAAACTGAGATACAATATGAGGAAACTATGCGCAAACAATAAATAAAGGTTTGATTCGGTATAAACCGAAGACACTACCAGCCAACAGTTTTATTTCCAGTAGGTTAAAAGAAATCTATAAGAAAATCGAGAGGGAAGAAGGAGCAGTGGAAAATCCGAACAATGCATGAAGGCATGTTCACAATACATCTAAGCGCCCCGAGGCCAAGCACAGGACATAGAGGACGTCCGTCTCTAACAGGAGACCGGCAATGCGGCTGTCAGAGAGTGGCACGTGACATTGTACGGGCACCCTTGTGGTGTCGCTCGCAGCGTCTCGACGCGGGCCCCAATAGTATACTTCGTTTCTGACGCACATTTCGCCGCCCGAAGTGATGCAAGCTATACATTCGAACGCTCGCTTTGTGTTAGGTTTTGGGAGAAGCAAGCGAGCTAATGGCGTGGTTAACTGTTTTTGGTGTATTTTTACAGCGGCAACTAGGTATTGGGTGATTAATTTATGGGCGGAAACTGCCCGTCTGTCATTGTGAAGCCTCGCGTGTTACAATCGGATGCCACTGGCTGTGCCAGTGGTGTATATAGTGGGACAAATACAGCAGTTTCTCTAGTTCTGTGATGGCCCTCGAGCATGTGCTCGAGGTGCCGTTACATTATGCCTGTAGGAGTTATGGTTGTGTACACCAGCAAACGCATGACCCTTGTATAGCTTACACGCACGAGGCACAATCAATAGAGTAGGAGATGAAAATGCATAATAAAATGAAGATGAACAAAAGAAGCGGTCGCTCAAAGGGGTGTAAAATCGTAGTTTATAGGTCACTGAAGCTAATGGTCGTATAGACCTGTCACCTCCTCGTGTGATAACGCAACATCCTCACTTTTCCTTATTTTTCCCCTCTGGAAGTTCTTAAGGTTATTAAGCTGGGACAAGTATATGTTAAGCATACGAGGGCTTCGAGAGTTTGACCATGGTATGTGGGACACCTGTATAACCGTGTGAGTGCTTCTACAGGCTGAATCAATTAAAGTTTATAGTTTAACATCCCGAACATGCACAGTGGGTTACGAAAGACGTCGTATAGTATATGGCTTCGGATTAATTTTCACCACCTGCTCTCTCTAAAAAAAAGAAAAAAAAAGAAAGATTAAACCCTTTGGGGTGTATCTTTCGTTTTAAGAAAGCGCGCCACTAAAGCGCTGCTGACGTTCTTGCGGGCGATGAGCCTTGATGAAACTTTGTGAATATCTCTACAGTGTATATAGATATGTGTGTGCGTGTGTTTGACTGTATGTTCTGTTTAGTGTTTATCACTGTATATATTATAATCATCACCCAGGACCTGGAGTAGCATGTCAGGAGCCATCATGCTAACATCTCCAGCGTATCATTAAAGCATGTTTCTCTCTCTCTCTTCTAAAACATAAACAAAAAACCTTTTCCCCACAACTCCCATTTCGAATAACATGATTTGGCATATGGGAAAAACGGGTTTTTGTATAGGATACCTTAGGTTTCATACCGGATTATTGGATATAGGATTTATAAGGCATATGTTTCTTCAGTAGGGTTGTCCACGGAACAATAACCGTCAATTGTCTTGCGTGCGTTTCCTTCTTTAAAAACTCTGCGCTCATTACTTTTATGTCAGGAATGGATATATGTAACGCCGATAGCGCGCGTGCCGTTCGTGACCTGGAAATACCGGGCGCGCAGCGTTAAGGAAAAAAAAAAAGGCGTGCAATGTAGATGACGATTATTGTTCGGGGACATAAGCCCCAAAAGGTGAACCCGCCGTGGTTGCTCAGTGGCTATGGTGTTGGGCTGCTGAGCACGAGGTCGCGGGATCGAATCCCGGCCACGGCGGCCGCATTTCGATGGGGGCGAAATGCGAAAAACACCCGTGTACTTAGATTTAGGTGCACGTTAAAGAACCCCAGGTGGTCCAAATTTCCGGAGTCCCCCACTACGGCGTGCCTCATAATCAGATCGTGGTTTTGGCACGTAAAACCCCATAATTTCATTTCAAGCCCCAAAAGGTGCATACTTTTCATAGAGCGTGGGATTCTGTAACTTGCACCCGATGCATGGTACGCGAACGTTTATTACATGACACCCTGATCGGAAAGCTGTCGCTGCGGCCAGAATCCAACCCACGACCTCGTACGCAGCAGGCCAATGCCATAGCCAATGAGCTATCGCAGCGGCTCTTCTACAGGCATTACAGGGGAGGTGACGCGGAAGCTGTACTTCACGAATTTTTGAGAATATATATATATATATATATATATATATATATATATATAATCAGCCAGATTCATTCATTAGAGTTCTTCATGAATGACGCTAGAAATTCGATGGAGTCGAAGCGCAGCACGTCGAAAATTTCAATGTTGCAATTGGGTTGAAAGAGTTCACCATTGTTTTGACATACCCGGATGAAAAAGATTATATCGTTCTGTGAGCGAGCAAGCCACACTTCAGAAGGCGCTGCGGTGTAACAAAGTTGCGCCTAAGCTGGTTCTCTGTAGCAACGGATAATTTTCGCGTCGTGTATAACCTTTGTTGGTGCTGGAGTATTTCCTTTTTTCGTTTTAAGCGCCTGAACGTGCAAGCTATTTGCGCATGAGGCACATTTGAACTCGCTAACTTGCAAGTTACCTAGAACCATATAACTCCAAACTAGTTCTGTCAACTCACATGCGATGCTAGTACGGCATATCAAAGCAGAGAAAGCAGGGAAAACAGGGGGCGGAAAAGTGGCCAAGTGGAGCTAAACGCGCAGGGGAGAGGCAGTTGTGTGCCAAACATTCACGTGCACGAGAGATGCAGCCACTAAAAATATCAGAAGTGCTTGCGGGGCGGCGTGTGGAGATGGGGGGGGGGGGGGGGGGGGGCGTTAAAGGTGGTGGCAAGGGCCCTGGCGTGAAACCATCCATTGATCCAGTGCTCTTCGCGAAACTACAAGTGCATGATGAAGTGAACGCAGCCATTTACAACAGAAAGCACTTAACAGTTTTCTCGAATTCAATGAAACGCCTAGACGCGGTAGCAGTGGGCCTCTAGTATATCCAGCTAGGTCCATGGTTATAATGTAGCACATCCGTGCTTGTTTCACTGTATCCACATCTTCTCTTCTACTTGTGTTCCCGAAAACACTTTGTGCGTGCGTGCGTAAACACTGGCTGTCGTGTCTGATGCGATGAGCTGCCGCGCTAGAGTTCGTTCCGTTCACGGCAACCAAGCGTGCGTATTGTGGTGGTGTGCGCAGCGCATGCTGCATCGGGCGGCGCGAAGCGTTCGCTCGTTCGCGTGTCCGCCAGGCACTGACCGCCCCCAGGTGAAGCGGCAAGTGGGGAAAGGGGAAACGCAGGTGCACGGAGGGTGTTGGGGGGGGGGGGGGGGAGGTACGGTGTTTGGGTTTAGCCGCTGTACCTGTCTCGAGCTGACGGCGCTCCGTAGCCGCATGTGCGGTGCGAAGCTTCTGGCTGCGGAAAGCGAGCGGTGTGTATGCCCCCCCCCCTCTCTCTCTGTGCCTCCTCCTCGCCCTGTGCGTGCAGACGAGGCGCAACGTGAAGTCCATAGCGGCAGCTGGCCGGGCCGCTGGATCGAAGAAATCGTTTAGACGGAAGGCAGAAAAAAATGCGAACACCATCGAATGAAGCGAAAGAGAGGTGCATTCGTTACACGAACGGGGTGGCGGAGAGTGAACGCGAAGGTGATGGTATACAACATGATATACAGGCACTCGGCAAGGGAAGTTTTTGTTTTGTTAAGTTGATGGGGGGGGGGGGGGGGGGTGAATTTCCTACAGATGCCCGACCAACGTGACGGTGAGCGATGATGTTGCATTTTTCCCCACTTTGTTTTCATTCAATGCACGCGAACGCACTCGTTTTCGTGTTTATTTCGACTGTACCTTCTTTTCTCACTCCTCGACAGACGCAAGGGGTTGATACGTATAATTAATATGCTAGTGAAGGCCTTGCTCCGCGATTGATACACATAACTATTTTGAGTGGGAAGATGTTGTTTCTTGATCAAGGAGTATAACGGCTGTATTTGGACATTCGTCCGAATTTGTAATGTGATTAGCCTGCAGGTGGATGCCTGGGCCTGCTCCCAGCATAGAGTTAACCAATGGGACCTCAGCGTGCCACCTGCTTGTCCCATTTCCGCCCCACCTCTCGTATTGTTCCTCACCCTACATCACACTCACTGAAGTGTTCACGAAGTGCGATTAGTATACAGGACTTAATGACACATTGCGATAAGAAACGCCAATGGCGTGTTCTTGTTCCTCTCTATGCCATTCGTCCTCGCGTCAATACTTTCTTTCCCCACTGCGCATAATAAAGCAAGATAATTGTTTTTTTTTTCTTCTGGACCGTCTACTTATCGACTCTTGGTTCGAAGACTATGTGCCTATTTCTCTGGCTAGAGGTAATTCAACCGAACCGTAGTTAAAGTTTTCTGATACCGTCAGTCATCTGCAGATTCCTACCAAACAGATGGGATTTGTTCACATTCAACAAGAACAAAAAAAAAAAAATTCTGAGGTTTTACGTGCCAAAAACTATTATCTGATAATGAGGCATGCCGTAGTGGGGGACTCCGGATTAATTCTGACCACGTGGGGCTCTTTAACATGCACCGAATGAACGGCACATGGGCGTTTTCGCATTTCGCCCCCATGGAAATATGTCCGCCGCGGCCGAGATTTGATCCCGCGACGTCGTGCTTATCAGCGCAACGCCGAAGCCACTAGGCAACCACGGCAGGACTTCACTTAGTGAAAAACGTCGTAGTCGAGGGTGCCATATTGACCGAATTCCAGCAAAGTGTGTCAACGTCGACAGCAATTGCGTTGCGTGGGTGTGTCTGACTTCCTGTTACTCTATTTACTCATGTAAGGCCCGCCCTCATATTACACCCGGAGCCCCCCCCTCCTTGTTTTTTTTTTCAAGGTAATAAAATAGAAAAAAAATTCACCAAGACTGAATTTTGAAGGCGCGTAAACGGTCGCGAAATGTTTCAAACTTTCTGGAATGTCTAACAGCATGTACGGCACCGAGAACAACCATCTTTCAGAGAGTGCTCCGGTGACGAAGGGAGCGACATGGTTAGTGAGAGAAATGAAGCTGGACTTGTTCAGTGGTTCTGAATAGAATAAATGCTCGTGTAGTGTGTAGTCAGCGTAGCCACTGTCTGTACTAGAGCACTGCACGGGCTCGGGCTTACCCGAAAGCCCGGGCCCGGCCCGGCCCGTGGGCCGGGCCGGGCCGGGTAGAGGAGTTTTTTCACGGGCTCGGGCACGGTGTGTGCTTTTTGACCCGGGCCCGGGCCGGGCTCGGGTTTTTTGACGCGGGCCCGGGCCGGGCTCGGGCTGTCTGCGAGTTATTCTCGGGCTTCTCAACTCTGAAAAACATGTATTTTTCGGTCTCGGGCCGGGTTCGGGCAGGTTTCGAGTCGGGCTCGGCCCGGGCTCGGGCTTAAGGTAAAGGGGTGGCGGGCCGGGCCGGGCGGGTATCGTAGATTATTTCCGGGCCCGGGCCGGGCCCGGGTCTCGCCATAAAAGTTTTGATCGGGCTCGGGCGGGCCGCCCAATGTAAAAACGGGCCCGGGCCGCAAAAATCGGCCCGTGCAGTGCTCTAGTCTGTACATCATTCGCGACGTCGTCCATGGTTCTCGCGGGCAGTCATATTGCCTACCTGTATCAGAGCCGCATGCTGCCATGGTTCCGCAAAAAAAAAAAAAAAAAAAAAAAAGCAGCCCAGGTCTTACACAAGCGGAACTCGGTTCTAAATGTGCCCGCTGGACAAGAGAAAAGGAACTACCACATCGGGCTCTCCATGGTGCAATAGATTACGGACAAAAACGAGGGAAAGGCATGCGTGCCAACTTTTTAGTCATCAATTAAAAACAAACGAAATAAAAACAGAACATGCATTTGTGCTATCCTCTAGCTCGGGGTTCATCGCGAGGATGAATTTCTCTTTTTCACAGCTTCCAGACGTTCTTGCAGCAAGCGACACTCGTTCTTAATTGCATATTTCGCAACATTCTAAGTGTTACGGTGCTCGTTTCTCATGTTACCGCTCGCCGGCACGAGACGAAACCGTTTTTCTTACGATGAAGCTTGCTTTATATCTGAATATATAGAAGCGTCCAGGCTCGATGCGTTCAGCTTCGAAATCGTTTGTAAGGCGGTCGTTCGCTCGCGGTAATTCAGTATAGTTGTGCTTGTTTTCTTACTGCGAACGCTTTATTCATTATTTTTATTTCTTTTTGATGAAGCAGAAATACAAAATTATATTATTGGGTTGTACGTGCCCAAACCACGATATGATTATGAGGCACGCCGTAGTGGGGGACTCTGCAATAATTTTTGACTACATGGGGATTCTTTATCTTGTACCCATTACGCGGTACATGGGCGTTTTCGCATTTCGCCCCCATCGAAATTCGGCTGCCGGGGACGGGATTTGAGCCCCCGACCTCCACCATAGTAGCGCAACGAGCCACTACATCACCACGGTACCCGCCGTGGTTGCTCAGTGGCTGTGGTGTTGGGCTGCTGAGCACGAGGTCGCGGGATCGAATCCCGGATCATGGCGGCCGCATTTCGATGGGGGCGAAATGCGAAAACAACCCGTGTACTTAGATTTAGGTGCACGTTAAAGAACCCCAGGTGGTTCAAATTTCCGGAGTCCCCCACTACGGCTTGCCTCATAATCACATCGTGGTTTTGGCACGTAAAACCCCATATTTTTTTTTAACCACCACGGTGCATGTAAGCAGAAAGACACCTGTGAAATTGTATAGTAACCGCTACCTTTAATTCTACATATTCTTCTTTTAGCTTGCCCCGATTGTCATTTTCCCCCATTCGTGTTTTTTTTTTTTTTCTCTTTTAGTTCCTATATTTTGTAACTATAGTTTGGATGGTTCGGTATAGCCGAGTCTTTAGTGTTCCCAAGTTTTCGTCACTATAAATACACCACCACCACGACGAGTGTATATCATGACGCGCCATGACATTGCCGCAAACGACCTCCGGGGCCGTCGGAAGTGGAACGCGTGCCGTGAGGAGCGAGCTGTCGCACAGTGGTTGTCACCGCACCTTTGCAGCTCAAACCGGATACTAATTGTTTAGCCAGCCTCTCGACCACGGCGACTCGTACAGGGTCGGTATAGCACTTCAAACAATGATACAGCCAGGAGGAGGAGAAAGGTCGCCCTATGACCTTGCTTTGTAGTCACTTGGCTGCATTGCAAATCGGGCTTGTTAGTCTAATTAACATCTTATACACGTTAACATCGCGGAATATAAGGAGGACTAGAATAACATTTGCAGCTTTTATTTCTCAATTTGTCTCGTGCACATTGTTTATTAACGTATTTTTAAGGTCACTGCAACGTCTGTCGCGGCTGGACATTTGTCTTGCTTTGGCTTCGAAACAAAACAAGTAGACTACTATTTTTGCCAGGGATAAATAGTCTGTCCCAAGTGAATAAGCGGTTGAGGACAAACAGCGGTGAAATTGCATCGACAGCATCATATAGTTTTAAGAAGCGAATAAAAACGGGAAAGTTACTCGTAATGATTGTTTCTATAGCCTCAGCCTTTTATTGCTGCGCACCTTTTTTTTTTTTTTTTAAATCGGGATGCTCAGTCAGTTCACTTTCACGGTGCATGTTACAGCCTCCGAATGTCACCTGCAACAACGCCACGGTTTTATTGGGAAAACAACGCTTTATTCGGCTTAGGCGCAGCGCGAATATCTAAGTCCAGAGATACGACCGAAATAAGATGCGATAGGTAGAGACGAAGTGCGCCTCTTGTGACATCGTTCTGTCACTATTGCGTCCCCTAACCGGAACAAAACTACCCCCAAGATTTTCTTGCCGTTGGAGTCAATAACGTGGCCACTGTGTCACCGAACAAAGTACTCAACGCCAGCCCCATGCCGAGGCTGATGTCGTGCACGGACAGCATTCCATTCGTGCGCGGGAAACAGCCCCATGTAGGAGCGGCACGATGACGTAGAAGAAGTGTTTCGTAAATAGCCCGCGAGAATAAATGACGCACGTACGTCATGACACGAAAGAGACAAGGAAAGGCCCTGTCGAAACGTGATATATAGCGGTGCGGAAATAGCCGGTGGTAGCCACTCGTGCGGTGCTGCAAAGCAACGAGAGTAGCGGAGGAGTGTTATAGCTTATTGATTTTCCCATCGCGCCGTATACAGACAACTTCGCCTTTTATTGCGCTGCGATTAATATAGCCTATCGAATCAACGGGAAGCCGCCCTTCGCTGCAAGGACTAAGTGTAATTGTACAATACTTTAGCCTACAGCCTTGATCTAACGTACACGACGTGCACGGACACATAAAATCAAATGTCGATGACGAGCGATACCAAGAGAACGGTGCCGGAAGTGTACCAGAAAGACAGTGGCGGGTGCTACGCAAATGGTGATACAAGAAGGCCTGCGAGTTACGGAAACTGTGCCAAAAGCTTTGTTTTCGCCGCTGCTACTCGGCGCTACGCCGCCGCTGCCTGGTTAATTCCCTCCCACCCCTGGCTAGACCTTAGACCCGCCCTCCTCACCTCCTCCTCAGTCTATACACCCTCTCCTTTTACTTCCTTCACGTCACCCTCAGAGGGGGGGGGGGGGGGGGGGCTATCACTCAGACGCTCAACGAGCGGAGCCACGTGCCGTTCTTGGTGTAAGACCAAAACTGAACAGGCGGGGAAATGTTGGTGCGGTCATTTTTTTTTTTTTTTTCGGCGCACGTAATCATTTTAGGCTCAATACTTTTCTGGTTGGCATTTCGTGTTATGTAACCGCATCCCACGTTTGGGTGTTTGAGAATTGGCAGCGCGAAGAGTTTTTTTTTTTTTCGCGAATATCGCAGTCTTACATTATTTGGGCGCTCAGAGACCCTGACTCGCTGATGCTTATCATCCGCATTCTTACTTTGATCTTTCTTTCTACAAAAGAAATATTGTGAGCAATATATCGGGGTTTCAGTTGGTAGTAGATACGGGTGTCAATGTCATCATCAGGCTGCGGACAGCTTGAGAAAAAAAATGCGCCTGTTTAGGGATTTAGAGGAAACTTAGTTACTTTACATGCCTCCTTTTTCTTGCAATATAAATCGGTTATGAGCGCTCAGCTCATGGAGGTTGAAATTGTAAAGTGATGCGGGCGGTCGCCGGTTTCGTGTGTCTCGTGTAGAAAGGTGGATGCATGATTGATATTGACACGTCTACATTGTTCATGTTTTTCCGGTGACCGTTTACCACTGAATAACAACTGTTATAAACTGTTGCTCGGCTCAAGGTGCGCCTTCATGTATCGAAATTTTCTCGAGTGTTGTCGCCGTTTCTATAGCGAAAACTGTTGTCTGTAATGAGTTGCATGCGCGACGCGAATAGTAGTTTACATTCTAGAACCAGCACGACCACCAGCGATTACGCTTGAATGTACTTACGATGACTCATGTATAAATAACCGACGCGTTTCACCCGGAGATCAGATATCGACGATTTTGCTCGCCGCTTTGGTTGTGCTTGGTTGTTAATTGCTTTTGTGGGCACAAGTTCACCCAACACAGAGTTAGATTAAGTCACTTGCCATTGTGCTCTTGTCCATCACTACAACGTGACAATATTGCCGCTGTGGATAACCTTGCACGCTGACCACGCGCTTCTTTAGGAGTAATCAGTAATGCGCATAATCAAACAAACGTGCTAATTTCATGTGATTCCGCCGTGTTTTGATATACAAAAATTGATTTTTTTTCCATAAACGAACATAAAAGAAAGCTCGTAATAGTTTTCAGTCACTTGCGACTCAAGATAGGATTCGCCAAGTCATTTCTCATGCTGTCTGGAAGATGCTATACATTAGCGCATGCAATCACCTTATTCACGGAACAACAACAACAATATTAAACTTACCGTATCGCCTTTTGGACAGAGAGAGTGCGTAACTTTATACTTTCTTAAACTTGTTTTTGGGGCTAAAACTTAAAGTTCATATTGTATACTGTTCCGCTAAAGAGCATCTTCCTAGTAAATTTCCTGCAGCTCGAAACCTTACAGCAATGCCATTGCTGATCTTCATAAATGAAGTGCTTGCTTCTACTAAAATGTAGGATCGCAAAAGCCCAAAGCTTCGATCGCTTAAACAGAAAGAAACAGTTGCACTAAGCGGTGTCGGGAAAAAAAAAAGTATATAAAGTGAGGTTATGCCGGGATCCGGTAGGTGAACAGGAACTTTAGGTTGAGGACGCACGTACGAAACAAGCGATACTTTATTTCCTACGCTTCGGCCAGGGTCCGGCCTGACGAAGGCCGGGCCCCGGCCGAAACGTAGGAAATGAAGTATCGTTTTTTTTTGTACGTGCGTCCTCAACCTACAAGTTACTATATATATATATATATATATATATATATATTGCATATCGCCCTCAGAAAAATTCGGCCGCCGTGGCCGGGAGTCCAACTCGCGACCTGGTGCTTAGCAGCGCGACGCCATGCATAGCCACTGTGCGGTGTCGGTTAGTTGCGACGGTTTGATCAGCATCGCCTTATTCCGACGTTGGATGCACGGATGGTAATCCTGTGAGTAGAGTGGTGACAGAGACAGTTCTTGGTTCTGTACGTCTGTTTAGTGAATCACGTTCTGTGAACCGACGATCATAGCTAGGCGTGTCCCGAAGGCGACGGCTGCGCGCAGGAGTTCGTATACACTGGAGCCAAGAGCTGATGCAGGTCCTTTTTCTCTTTCTCCCTTTCACGAGGAACGGATCCTTGCTGATATATCTGTTTGCAAACCGTATGAAGCTTACTTTTTTACGGTTTTCTGCATGCAGTTCAACGTTGAAATTTATGAACTACGTAATTTCTCGAAAACCTCTTCGGTCGCTTTGCAAGAGGCTAGCTGGTTCGAGAACGCAGTAGTATATATATATATATATATATATATATATATATATATATATATATATATATGTCATACCACGTGACCGGCTTCCCACACTTCAAATACACTTTTTTCCACATTGGTACTCCTAATGCTAACGCATTGACAAAACGAGAAAAGGGTCGACGTCTACCTAGGGAACCATACGGCCCTTCCCTATAGACGGCGACGTGAAGACCGTGCGATCGCTTTCCATAAGGCGATAATCACCGACAAGCTTCCCAGGGCTGAGCCAGCCCACGATAATCGCTCCCATTGACGTATATGCGCGCAGGCTTGCAGGTGAGCTACCGAGAGCTAGCCGGCGGCATAAATCCCATCTCAACGTAGAAGACGACGCGGCGCGCCCGAGGAACGAAACGCTGCACTCGAGACTCCCCCAAGCGGTGATGGCCTTTCTCCACAGTTTACTTTGCTGGCGTGAATAAACGAAACAAAGAATCGCTACGCGTTTGAGCGCCGGGGTTTTCTTTCGATTTCCCTTTGCCCGCATTCTCGCTGTTTTGCTGCTTCGGAAGCTGCCTTACGCATCTTTCTTTCTTGTCATTCCCCCGTCCCCCCATTTCTATACAGTCCACTCCCGCTGCGCGAGTAAAAAAATAACGACTATGATAAACGCACACGCGTTGTTTCTTTTTCTGTCTTCGCACCGTTTATCATCGAGTCCGGACGGCGTTATGTGTTTTCGAAAAAGCCATTTCGTGTAGCGGCAAAATAGCGATCTCTATGGAGAGTGGAAAAGGAGAGAGAGAGAGAGAGAGAGAGGGGCATACTGGCAGAAGCGGCTAGCTCTTGCGTTCGAGCCTCACGAAGGCTAATATTGACTTAGAGATAAAGTTTCACAGACATTTCTTTGTATAACATTTGTTCGTGATTTGTTTAAGACACCATCTTCCCTCGCTGATTGGCTGTCTCAGGCGCACTCGACAGATTCGAGCTGCCAATGTAAGCTAAGATAATGAATTGCTGAGAAGGGACAGCTCAATGTTTTCCTTTTATTTCCGGGCTCCGTAGGAACTAGCCTGGGATTTGAACGAATCGATAAACAAACGAAGACGAACTGGAAGAAATCAAGACAAATGGGAAGAAGCGTCCTGACAAACTTAAAAACAAGAAAGAGAGAGAGAGAGGATGGGGCACGTAAATACGCACAAACGAAAGCAGGGAAATTATGCGAACCTGAAGGAAGAAACGCAACCTGAGAAAGACGTGCATACTTCTTACAGCAGCGACAAGCCAACAGGCAATAACGGACAGTCACACTAATATGCAGATTATATATATATATATATATATATATATATATATATATATATATATATATATATATTGTCGACTGCACCATTGTAAAGGAGAGAACAGAGACAACACCCGTTCACTATTCCCTGCCTCGTCGTCTTCCCTCTCTGCCCGCGCCCTTCGTCCGAGCGCGCAAGCCCCAGTGCGTTATTCTATTCATTACACCATATATATATATATATATATATATATATATATATATATATATATATATACACTCTTCGCTACGCGGTCTTCAAAGCTAACACCAATTTTATTAAAAACGCTATGCGATCTACTAAAAATCTGCTCGCACAAGCAGTCTATGCACTTTGGCAGGCACAATTTTCGCGCGGCATTGCCATAAACATACCATTAACCAAATTTTCTTAATTTTCTTGATATCGCGATTTTGGTCTACGTTTATATTCAAAACTTTAAGACAATCGTATGTGAAAACAACTTCACTTAGTTTGATTCTCCTCTAGCGTTTGTGTTCCGAGATATGCCGTAGGTCGCTTACCGATTCTAACTTCTTCGAACGCTGCACCGTGGCTGCATTTGTGGCGTTTACAACTCATGGTTGGGTTGCCTAAATAACGAACAGTGGTTGCAGCCTTGTTCTGCAGTACAGAAGTCAAGGAGCAGACTGTGTGCCGAGTGGTCAGAGCACCCAATCTATGGAACAATGTGTACATTCTATAAACACCGTAACGTTTACTAAAGAGCATGTTTTCATAATTTTATAGGTAAGCGGCGCTCTTCTCCGTAAACAGCGACAAGAGCAACGCTGGCTTGGGTTGTGGTCTGCTTCTGTTATGGCTGGGCTGGAGGGCTGTGAAGACGTTGAGGTAGAGAGCAACTAAGCTACTCCATTTCTGTTATTCATAAAAAAAAGAATAATTATACGAAGGTAATTAAGATAACGCCGTAACGGAGAGTTCACTTGATGTCTGTCCATGTCGCCAACCTTATGGTTGCAGCACCTGAGGGGAATGTCGTGTACAAAACCCTCCCCACAACGCCTGAAAGATTTTGTGTGCCTCTTTTGGCATGCTCGCTGTTGAGCACGAGAGATTCGCTGGCACAACTGTGCCAATTTGTTGAGAGCTGAAAACACAAGAGGAATCCCATTCCTGGTAGCCACCTTCTTCAGGTTATGGCTAACCATGTGCAGATACGGCGCCATCTCTGGTCTTTCTTGCTCCCTTTATCTGAAGGGCTCGTCCTGGGTTCTGACATTCAGTTTCTCTGGCATGGATTCGATGACAGCATTCAAGACTAGCCGAGGGAAGCCAGGTTTTATAAGTCTACTAATCTGATTGTCAAGGCTAACCTGCATCATGCGCGTACACGACCTGCGCAGCGCCGATTTCAGGCAAAGCAAAAACGATGCCGCGCTTAAGTTTTTGAGATCGCAGAGCCATAGTGTGTCAAAACAGGCACTCAAAACCTTTCAGTCGTAGTGCCGAGGGTGTTTATGAAATTTCTCTGAGTTCCGCCAAGTTATATATTGGACAAACTGAACCCTGAATTAATGACCACCTGAGGGAGGAAATAATAGCATTCGGAAATGTGATGGTGGGCATCTTCGTGAATAAATAGTTAATAAACAATTGGTTTATTGTCCTATTCAGCAACAATGGGGACGAACTCCAACAAATGATTGAGGACCATAACCGAGAAAGTGTCAGAGTGGGGTTGAAGATTAATATGCGGAAGACAAAGATATTGTTCAATAGCCTGGCAAGGGAACAAGAACTCAGGATCGCCAGTCAGCCTCTTGAGTCTGTAAAGGACTACGTTTATATCTAGGTCAATTAGTCCCAGGGGAACCTGATCATGAGAAGGAAATTTTCAGAAGAATAAAATTGGGTTGGAGTGCATACAGCAGGCATCGCGAAATCCCGAGTGGAAGCTTACCAATGTCGTTGAAAAGAAAAGTCTACAATCATTGCATTCTATCGGTGCTAATTATATGGGGCAGAAACTTGGATGTTAACAAATAAGCTCGAGAACAAGTTACGGACCGCACAAGTAGCGATGGAACGAAAGATGTTAGGTCTACCGTTAAGAGATAGGAAGATCAGGAGTAGCGGATAAGTTTGGCATCGTATAAACCTTATTTAGGGCAAATGGCCAATATTTGGCGATGAGTGAGTGCTCCTTACCTATAAAGATGTGAAAATCTGCACCTTTATATGAAGTGGTTTTTCTATGTGCTTTCTATGGAGGGGAGTTTTTGGTGACAGTGGAACCTTGACGGACTGTCAACTTACAGAACTACGGAAATGTCTATTCTCCGCGCAATGCACGCACGAAGGGACAACGGGCACAATGACAGGCAGTATGCCACACAAGCGTCGGCTCTATAGCTCTTGTTGCCCGCTTGCTCCTGGGTCCGGGGCTTTATTTCACAGCCGCTGCGTGGTTCCTGCGCCTTCGCTTGCCTGTTTCGGAAAAGCAAGCCCATGATTAGCCTGGAAATACACGAATATAAGCCTACTAGCTGTGAAGATCTTCAGGGGATCAAAACTGGGAGAAGCTGTTATGGCATACTATATTCATAATGGTTGGGGGAAAATGTTTAGTACAAAAGGGAAAGGGGGTTAATGTATTTTGCAAGGTTTTCCAGGCATTCCGTTGCTGTACATAGACTGATGCTGCTGTTAACCGCCCCTAGCGGCCCCATGGGATAAACGAGACACAACAATAGCTCTCCTCGCATTTTTTTTTTCGTGACTGTGAAGTAATGGGCGTGCGGTTTGTGCTTTAGACAGCAGCGCTAAGGCTGAGCAATTGCCTCCACTGACTGCCAGGCTAACAAACCCTATAGCGACACCACCAAACGTTTGCGAACATGCACAAGGGATGCACAAATGACAGCTATCATTTTCCCACACGAAACGAAAAACGTCCTGACGTAAGACAGCCAGTGAACGATTACGCGAAATTGAGACACTGCAGAAGAAGGTTTGAGCTACGGTGCTTCAGAAACACTTTGAAAGTGTTAGTGCACGGCTGACAGACAAGTACCTAAGCTTTGGACGGCTTGTCGCCATAGCCCCCGTCTTTGGACGAGTTGGGATGAATGGTGCGCTGCCTTAACTACTGCGCCGTGTTAAACCACGTCCTCTCCGTTCGTCTTGTCGGTGGTTAGCTTTTGACAGCTCAACCTGCTAACGTTTTATTTCAGTGTAACGTGCTTCAGAAATGGCACCCCGGCAGTATTCTCAAGGTTAAATCGGCCTATGGCTAGCAACACCCCTCTCTATTCTTTCCCTATTTTGCTTATGTAGGGACTTTCACCCAGGTGGCCAAACGTACGGGTTCTTAAGAGAAAAACAAAATGTAAAAATTGTTCATATAACACAACGTATTAAGTTCGTGAGGGCGAAGCTCCGCTGTTTTTGCACAAAATGCAAGCAGAGTATACTTGTCTGTGAAAGGTATATCAAAGGCCGAAGAAACCGTTATTTTTGAAGCTTTATTGCGCCATAGCGATGATTATCTTTCCGCACAAGCATTCTACAAAACTCCTATTATAACTAAATATGCGCAATAACGAGCCCGTGACTAATTTGTGGCCATGGTTTGGTATTTACAATAATTAATTCGGGGGCTCTTCTGAACCCTATATTCACGATTCGACACAACCTTAGGGAGTTCCGCAATTCGTCTGCTAAGCTTCCAATAATAATAAAAAAAAACTTAGCTGTGCAACACTACGTAGAAATCCCAGCTATGGCTTTAAACCTGAGTATGTTGCTAATTTTGCGGCGTCACATGGGCTTCCTAGGCTAGAAAAAAATTAGGTCGGCGGTGCATGTGCCGATGTAGGCAGCAACCTCAAGCGGCGCAGCTTGAACGGACAGCACTGTGCGCTGATGAATTGTGCGTCCTAAAATAGCCTAGCATGTGCTTTGGCCAGGCCGGCATGAGGAGGAACGTTGCAACACGACACAGGCCCGATACAACAGTAGTCAACGTGAAGTGACGCAGCCTATAAGTGCGAAGCGCAACAGGCTCTCCCTGTGTCACTGTACTTTGCATTTCTCTGAGAACCCACGCGAAGATTTACTACATGGCATACTGGTATTGTGTAAGAGGTCGTGGTTTCAAGTCCCAGCCACATGGAAATCGCTACAGGTGCAAAATAAAAAAAAGGGAAAAAAGACCGACCATCTACTGAGATTTAGGTGCGCCTTTAAGAACTCCAGGTGGAGAAGATTTATCTGAAGCCGCCCAAGAGAGCTCCCCGTTTAGACTATGTACACATGCTTTGCTACGTAAGACCAGTTCATCAGTCTCGTTGCTTCCCGAAAAAAGAAAAGGAAACGTTCTGAAGCCGGTGTCGCCTCCACGCTAGATGGGAAAACTTCCGCTCCGTTGACCCTGGCTTACATAGTTCGCAAGTGGTCTGCCCGAGACAGGCCGTATTCGCAGCATCAGCAGCCCATAATAGGTACGCCGCGACCGTTGGCACCTCGGAGCTGAGCCTTTCACTGGCGTCCTTGGGGCGCGTTTTATATGCAATGTTGGGCTCTTCGGAGCGCTAAGATATGGGATTTTTTTTTTTTCGGCCTGGATGTCTAGAGGCTTGCACTCTTGATTACGGGGAGGAAGCGAGAGCAAGACAAGGGGCTTTAGTGGCGAAAGGCAGAGGGTGGGCAGTTCTTCGGCTACCATCTAGAGGATTTGAGGGAAGCAAGATAAGAAAACACAAAAACATGCGTGTGTGTGGCTGTGTGCGAAAGGGAGGGGGAGGGGGGGGGGATAGTGAAGGCAACTACATGCTCCATGGTTGTGCTCACTTTTACGACTACCGAATCTTCATGGTGGGCTGTTAATGGCGCCTCAAGATGGCGTTTCACGCGCGCTCTGAGGTTTCCCCTTATTTGCAGGGGTTGCCGCTACACGGCGCCCTAGGCGCTCTCGTATTCTGAAGTGGTATTTCCTTTGATATTTCATTTTGTTTTCAACTACGTTTAAACGAAGGGCTCGGAACTTGGAATATTTAGGAGTCGTCGGCCATTTGTCCGTCACATTGCGAGCAGAAAAAAAAAGAAATAGCACTGAGGATACGAAGAAAACAGGAGAAGAACATGCAGTTATGCTCATAGATAGCGAACGAGGCAACACACAATTTCAAGGAGAGTAATACGCATTTGAAAACAAACCCTGCACCTGCACAGCAGGCATAGGGTTGAAACGGAAGCTTATTGTTCTGTAAAAAAAATGTTGCTGAGCAAAATGGACGGTTCAGGACGTCCGAGAGTGAAAAAATTGTGCGGGAAATGTCTACTAGGGAATTTATGGGCAAATGTTATTAACGCGGAAGTCAGTGGAAGTAACAAAAAAAGACTACAATAAATGACACAAATAGGTAAACTAATAACTATGGCAAAACTTATACAAAAGGACATTAATTGTATTGAGTGCAGAGGTTCGATAACTATGCCCATATAATAAAAAAAGCTAACATAACTACAAGACGGTAGCAACAATGATGTTATACAATTTGTTGAAGATAAAGCAAATCGTACTTACACTTAGTAAGAGTGGAATGCAATACGCAAAGAAAATACCATGAAGTAACAGGGCTAAGATTCGCAAACTTCAGTTACTGGTAGGCAGATAATTGTTTATGTAGTTTTGACTTAAAGCGACGATTACAGATCTTCAACATGTGTGTTTAATGACGAAAGGTATAAAATTAATGTACTATCAAAAAAGCACTCCGAGATCGCTTATTTCAACAACCCTGGTCCAAATTGTAAGATAAGGAAAGGCAGTATTGGTTTCGCTTGAATATGACATAATTCTGGTTTTAGAATGATTTAGAGTGAGCCCCTTTAATTGGCACCATTTAGAGAATGAGAATAGGTTGCCTGCAGAGCGCGTGTATCAATACTGTGTATCTCCATAGATATTTTTAGCCGTCAGCGTAAAGACGAAATGAAGACTTCTGGATTTGAGAGGAAACGTCATTAATCAAAATCAGGAAGAGAAGCAGACCTATCGAGAAGATGGCGGCGTTGTATTGCTACAATATCAGATTCAACACAATAATAATAATAATAATAATAATAATAATAATAATAATAATAATAATAATAATAATAATAATAATAATAATAATAATAATAATCAAAATACATATACAGGAATAAAAACGTGGAATAGATAACGTCAATTATGAAAAGGAACAGTTTACAATCAACAAAAGTCACGGTGACTTCACAACAGAAAGACGGAGAGAAAACACGAACAGTGCACGAGTCAATAACAATAAATTAATCAATCCAGCCGTCAGATTATGTGCCCAGAAAAGTATCATGAGGGTTTAATACTGGCGCACAGGTAATCAAACAAAATACATTGTACAGCTTAAAAAAAGAAACAAAAAGGATACAAAGATAAAAAAGATACATGTACAGAAAAGTCATTTGGAAATAATATTGGCACACAGCAAAGGGCATGGAAAGTTGCTAAAACAAGCTCTTATCTATCGACAAAGGTAAGGCAAACTGCCAATGAACAGAAGATTAGTGCGCAAGCACAATAATAATAATAAAAAAACAATAGCTAAAGGTACCAACGTAAGGGAAAGTGAATAAAGAAATGGGAAACGATTCATGTAAAATACATGTAATGTAATGCACCAAGAACATTAAGTGTACGAGAAAGAAGAAAAGTCGCTGAAAAATTACACATATCGCCAGGCAAGCTGAAAATCTACTAAGTCACGTGGCAGAATAGAGCACGTATGCATCCTGAGAAAAACCAGCACACGGCAATGCAAAGCCGTGAACAGAACGACAAAAGCGACTGATGAAGAATATCAAGATAACGAAATAGGTATTATACATATGTCGAATTCTATACACAGCGGAATGTTTGATGTGACATGCAGGAACGAAGCATGGTCGGTGCACCCTTGTGACTTTCTGCGGAATCCGGAGAGCGTCATAATTAAATAGCTCAGCGCAGTTCAGGTTTCCGTCAAGGAACTTCTATAAAAACAGAAGGTCTGCGCGAATACGTCGACAGGTAAGGGACGGCATAGTGAGGGCAAAGTGCAAGAGCTACAATATTGACCAATGCCAGCGCAGGTGTAGATTGCTACGAATATTTTCTGGACACTTTCTAGTCTGCTACTGTTGAATTTGGAAGTTCCACACAACGGATACGTATTCGAGTTGGGGAAGACATATAGGATGACACAGCATAAAAAATTAAACTGTGGGGTTTTACGTGCCAAAACCACGATCTGATTATGAGGCACGCCGTAGTGGGAGACTCCGGAATAATTCGGATCACCTGGGGTTCTTTAACGTGCACCTAAATCTAAGCACACGGGTGTTTTCGCATTTCGCCCCCATCGAAATGCGGCCGCCGTGGCCGGAATTTGATCCAGCCACCTCGTGCTTAGCAGCCCAATACCATAGCCACTAAGTAGCTTGACACAGCATTAGGAAAGGAATGGGAAATTTGAATTCGCCTCAGAGGAGGCAAACAGAACCTAGAGGGCGCAGACCACGCATAGCGATGCGTTCAATATGAGATGAAAAGTTTAACGAGACATTTAAGAGTACACTGAGATCATTGCCTCAGCAACCCTACTAGCGGAAAAGAGTCCACAAAATAAGGAAACAGAATACTTTCGGTTTTGCGAGTCATAATTTTGGTCTTAGAAGCGTTGAGGTTGAGACCATTATTTTTGAACCATTCTGTGTACGACAACATGTCAGACTGAAGAATTCGACAGTCATCAATAGTCTGAGTATCTTTGAAAATCTTGATGTCATCGGCATATTGAACGACGGACGACTTCCGGATAGCGGAATAAATCTTGACAAATACCAAGAAGAGGAGTGGTCCTAATACGGAGCCTTGAGGGACACCGCTACTGGTCTTGCACACAGAAGATGACTGTTCATTGGCGCTAACATAGCAGGACCTCTCCAGAAGATAGCAGCGAAAGAGAGCATCAACACCATGACGCGTAAGCTTTACCAGGAGCATTGGATGACTGACCACATCAAAAGCTTTGCTGAGGTCGCAGTACACGGTACTTGCCCAGTACAGTACTTGCCCCCTCTGGAATACTGGCGCCGAGGTATGTGTCATGAAGCGGTGACTGTTGAGCGACCGCAGAGAAATCCGTGTTTATTTGGAGTTAATAAGCTCTTTGCATTAGAAGACATTAATTGTGTGAAGGGCAAGCTCAAAAATCTTGGACGTGGCACTGAGGAGTGAAATCGGCCTGTAGTTCGAACATTTGTTTTAATAATAATAATAATAATAATAATAATAATAATAATAATAATAATAATAATAATAATAATAATAATAATAATAATAATAATAATAATAATAATAATAACAATTAATCAATCATGTCTATTTAACGTGCCCAGGAACAACCCTAAGGTGTGAGTGCTGGCGCACGCATACATTACAAACCAAAAACAAAACACTCAGGGAAAAATCATTAAAAAATAAATGAATAAAAATAAAAATTGTGAAAAGAAGAGAGTACCGACAACAAAGCGCAAAGTAAATACAAAAGAAAAAGGAGGAGAAGGGCACTTGAAAAATGCATGAAATTATAACACAAGGCGAAGATCGGAAAAGAACGATGACAAGGAGTTATGAAAGATATCAAGATCACGAAAGTAAGCGTTATAAAGATTCTGTATCCTGTGGACAGTTGAGTGTTCGTGATGACAGGCAGGAACATGGAAAGGTCTATGTTCTCTGGTGATCTTGCGTGGAATACGGAACATGACACAGCTGAGAAGTTCGGGACACGTGAGGTATAATAATAATAATAATAATAATAATAATAATAATAATAATAATAATAATAATAATAATAATAATAATAATAATAATAATAATAATAATAATAATAATAATAATAATAATAATAATAATAATAATAATAATAATAATAATAATAAACTCACGAATCTGTGGCTTCTGAAGATGACGATAAAGGGGCAATAATTCTCATCAGAATAAACTTAGACACGCGTGTAAGGGCTTGATTTTGAAGATTTTGAACACGGATGAGTGGACGACTCTTGGTGTTTCCCCAGCACGATATGCAGTAAGAAATGTGACGACATGTGACTGAATGTAAGCGGCAGCGTTATATAAAAAACAAGAAAAGAATATTATGCGGTTGAATAGAGGCACGAGTTTTAATGAGGATGTGAACACCGACCGACACTCTTTGAAGAAAACAATGATAAAAATGAAATTTTAGGAGCTTGTTTGCATACCAATACCAAGAAACTGGGGACTGTCAGCCGTTCGCATTGCGCAACTGTCAAAGCCTTCATGGTATGGAGGATAACATTTTGTTAGAAGGTTACAAAAATAACCTAAGCGTAGTTTTTGCCAGCTTAATATGAAGCTGCTCTTGTATGCACCAAGATCAATGACAAGTCGTTCACGAAGTGCGGTGGCTGGTAAATTGTTTCCTAAAAGGGGCACCACCTATAAAGTGACCGTCGTTAGCCTGAAGTACAGTTTGAGCTGAACAAGTTGTTCCATAGAAATTGTTAATTAATAAGGACAATAATAAAGGTTCGCCAATTTCCCTCTGAGGTACTTGTCGATCAATTAATTTAGATGTTGAGAAATTGTCATAAATGGAGGAAGTTGGTACCATTTGGATAAGTTAACGGCGAGTAAGGTGCAAAAGCGGGTCGGTAATTTCAAAAGCTTTAAGCTTTAGCAGATGAACACGGTCATCGATAGCAGTATATGAAACACTGTTGTTAAATCTATGAATACTGTTCGTACAATTAAACCATGTCCATGACTTGCCAAGTACGTCAGTAAAAAGATTTTAAACGTCAATTTATTTGAAAAAATACTTCTTAAAACCAAAGTGATAAAAGGTCAGGAACTAAAGCTTAGTTCATTAGCTCATTAAACGCACATAACGAAGCTTTTCGGTTACTTCGCTAAAAAAATAGGTTATGGAAGGGGGTCAGTAATACCTGATATGTTCGCAGTTCCCTTTTTTGTAAACTCGTGTATCTTTTTTAACTCACTTAAGTGAATTGTGAATTCGGTAATACACTTGTCTTGAATTTCGTGTTAATTATAATAGAGGTGGGCGAGGAGTTTGCCGCGCATGCCGCTACGCCTCTTGAATGACCTAGCTGCGTGCGTTTCCGGCTCACCCATGTCTGCGTGAGCACAAACACAAAACGCAGCACAAATTACTAACATTATTCGCTGGTAACGACCAACCGGCGGGAGCTAGAGAGTGATAGGTATACGACAGATTCAACGCGCACCTGTTGGAATGACCGTTAAACGAAACTGTCTCGAAACGTCTGGATTAAAAGCTACGCAAGCACACACGTGACGCATGCATGCAATTTTATTTTATCGGCGAGTATACACTCGCAAGGAACTTTTCGCGTTCTTCTCTCTCATCGCGGAAGTTACGTGCCATCTGGCTTCGCGGTAACGTGTTCTGCGCCGCGTTTCGCAGCATATATCGAATGCGTGCCTGCCCGGCGAGACGTTGCGATTCCCCCCACGTGAGCCCCGGGACACACGCGACCACGGATTACAATGTCTCCGGGATCCGCGACCAAGTTTTCATCGCGCCGTCTCCGGCATCGGCTCAGGAGATTATATAATACACTGCCTTTGGGATCGGCCCATTCTGCTCGGCGAGAAGCCGAAGGAGCGCTAAAACCCGCGGAGGATGGCGAAGGAAGCTTCGCATTAATAAAGAAATTGTGAGATTGAAGGCGTGTGTTTGTTTCAGGGAGTGTATTTAGGTACCGTTTGTTGTTTCGTGGCGCAACTCCGTATAGGACGGAGCTGGTCACCGGCACATTTGTAGGGGTGGTACAGATGGCTACATAAGCCGTATATCGTCTCAAAGACAGCGCACTTGCATAGACTAACACTAAGTCACACAAACACGAGCGCTCGTTTGTTTGTGTCATTTAGTGCTAGTCTATGTCTTAACAAGTGTACTGTCTTTGAGACGATAACGACCACCCAACTGGCCCACCAATATCTCCTGCGTATATAAGCCTGCTATGCGTGCAGTCTCGTGCTAAGTTACATGTTAAAAGACGAGCGACCGCGAAAGAGTTCAAGAACGCCATCGCTTCTAAAATTTTGCTTCGTCGTCGATCGTGGCAATTAGTACACCGGCGTTCTTGTAGTTGTTGACCAATGAACATAAAAGTTACGATTGAGCATGATTTTCCGGCTTCGCGACGCCACGTATGCCGAAAAAGCCACTCGTCGGTATGGACTAGGACGTTGCAGCTTCATCTCATCTTCGTGAGACGTTTCGCGTGATAAATCGAAGCAACTAGGCCACGTGTGGAAGTGTTCTGAAAGGTAAAGAAAATTCAAGGTTGTGTCACACACAACTGGAGCGCCGGCCCCAAGAGAGATGGCGAAGGAGGAGTGAAAAGAAGAATCAGATTTACCGAGAGAAGCAAAAAAAAAAAGAAGAAGAAAAAGTCGCGTATTTCGCCTGCTCGCAGCGATTGAAATTCTGGTAAAGAGGCAGGAAAATTCCCGACGAGTGGGAACAAAACTAGCTTGAAAAAAATAAAACCGAACTAGAAGCACGATGCAGAAGCACGAACCAGAAGCACGAAGCACGTTAAGAAGAGCCCGAAGCAAAGAGCACAAAGAAGGAGCAGCAGGGAGCCAGCGAGAAAAATGTATTTACTCTGGCCGAGCGTAAACAGCCGTTCGAGAGGCGAGATGAAATCCATATGAATTCATTTATGTGTCCCCGGGAAAGATGACAGAAGAGAAAAGCAGGTAAAAAAAATATAGAGCTGTCAAATTGTGCGGTTATTTGTCTTTCTTTGTCTTTCTTATGTATGTGTTAAGTCTTTTTCTCCATCAAGCTCGCATTCGCGACGAGCAGCATGACAAAGTCGCTGAAGCCTAGTGGAGACCAAACAGAAAAAATAGAAGAAAAGTGAAGGCCAAAATGATCCGGACTGACAAAAAAAAATAAAAAATTGCCCTGTTTCGGTATTCTTGTCGCCAGCATTCCCCAGCTGACATTTGGGTGCCTTTCGACAACGGCCCCGCTCTAATGCTCTTGGCATTTTTCACAATTCCCTTCCGACCTGTTCGCCTTTGTTCAATATCCCGGCACTTCCCTTCTTCACCCCCTCCCCAAGCCACCCCGCTTTCCTGATTGCTTCTCGGTTTGTTTTCTTATCCGGTGTCCTTGTAAGAAAACAGAACAACTGTGAAAGAATAATACATTCCATATTCTACCCTTATTTTTGTTCTTGCTTGACGGCCGTGCCAGCTTCGCTGATTTCAACATACCGAAAAGGGAGGATTTCACGTATCGTCGTTATTCCAATTTGTACAGCTTCCTTATTATATTGTCCAACTTATTATCGATCAGAGCCGCGCGCTCCGAGTTGCATGCCTCGTTATCCGTTCCTGTGACGGCGGATTACCAAGCTGCGCGTGGTGTGTTCGTCGTGCTGCGCCTCGATTTCCGAAAGGGCGCTAGGATTAGCCATTTGCCTGACTTGAGAGCGAAAACAGCAATTTTTGCACGGTCTGCGTCTGCGCTAAGGTTTTGTTTCTTTTTTTTTTTCTTTTCTGTTTTCTGCTGAGTCTTGCCTTTTCTGTTTTCTGCCAAGTTCGTGCATCTGTTTTGCCACTGCAGGGAACGCGCATACGCACCTCGGCGTTCAGAGGAACGAAAACATTTGAGATAAGCCGCGCCTCACTTGCTCGTGAATTGACAGACGCTTATGGCAAAATATAAAGAAATCGACCATTAATTTCAAGTCTGCATCTTGAAATGTAATGGTCGCGCTTTTCGATATATCACCGAATTCTCCTTGACAAAAAAATAATTTTTATAGCTTTGCCCATCACTGTATCATATATCCCGGAGTTTCTCGTTTTGTCACCTATGTTATTGCTACTTTAGTCCTCCCGCTCGGGTGACACTTTTTCATTATTGGGCTCTGACGACGAATTAAGCAGCGTGAAGTACCGCTACGTGCCGTCGTTTTCCTGTCGTGCTATGTTGCGCTAAAGCTTTTTGGCGTAGGACATGCACCAACTCGTCCATCAGCGCTCATTGCGAGCTTTGTTCGGCACCGGATACAACTAGAGTGCACGAATATACTTGCCCTGTAATCGAGCTCTCGAACCACGCAGATAAAAGCGGGTCTTGAACCCTTCTATGTCATTGCGCTATAATGCTGGATGCCGTCTACTGTGTGCGTCTCTCTGCTGATAACTTGGTCGGGCCGGGTCGTGCCTCGTCTGGTCGGGACGGTTGGTGTTGTCAGCTTTAATAAATTTTTACCGCTAGAACATACGACTGAAACAACGTTTTCTGTAAGCCACGGAGTGAATGAACAAAGCAATACGGGAGACCAGCCCTAAATTATATTAACGAAAGAATCACCCAAGAAGGCGCCGAGAATATACCGAAATAGCTGCGCAGCACTCGTAATCATTTTGCTCCAACCTCTTTTCCAATTTTACCAGGAACGTGCCCATTGGCTGATGGGCCAATACGTCCAAGTGCCGCTACTTGCTGTTCCCAAAGGCGCTCTTTTCGCTCGATGAAAAGTACATAGCTTCACGACTCTCCTTCACCGAACGACACTGTCGCTCCGAAATTAGTGAACAGTGAATTCTTCACTTCTTACCTTTTTTTTTGTTTTATTTTTCTCCTCGACAAGATGAAAGTAGCCGACGGCGCTCCAAATACAAATAATTTTTTTCAATAACCAGGCACGTCGGGAAATAAATTGCTTTCGTTCAGCGCACCGGCTTCTCCGCACTAGCGGCATACCTCTGAAAGCAACCCGAATGAAAAGACCACGCTTCATACCAGAAACCGAACCAAGGGACGCTCTCGAAATATCTCTCCAGAGTGACCACATTTATTATGTCGATTTTTTTGCGGCACTCTTAGTCTGTGTATTAATCGTGGAACACTTACTGCGTTACGGGAAGATAAAAATATTGCCCGCCTGATTTGGACAAAACAGACGTCGAAGGCGAGCTGGGATGGCAGGGGGATTCCTCAGGTTTCTCGACTACCCTTTAGCAATGGTTGCTTGGCTGTCAGAGTTGCCACTATGTGCGCTATATTTGTCCGATGAAGGTAGACACCATAATATTTGCGCAGCGTAGTGGGTCTGTCGCCTAGAGAAAAGTAGAAAGAAAAAAAAAAAGAGACAGCGTCGGAGGAGCGCGAATTGATTTATCAGCCGCAACCGACCGTAACTTCAGCAGCCTTCTCTGAGTTTCACCGACGCGTTTTGTACGTGTGTTCTTGTGACTGCGCTGTTCTTTACGTCCGGTACCTCTTACACCTTGCCTGTTGTCATGACATTCGCTGGCCTCCTTACAAGGAATGGCATTCGTGACGACATGTATACTACAGTCAGTAGCAATTACGCTGACATGCATGCCGATGACGTATACGAAATACTGTTGAGCCCGCCAAGTGAAGAGGAGTAAACAGGCGCATGGGATCCCATAATCCTTCTCAGCCGTTGACTGTTATAATGCTTTGTGTGCGCCTCGCTCACAAGAAACAAATGTAAGTTTAATATGGTGCTGCGGACCTACATCAGTGGCGTTATAACGTAGAGCTATTGCAAACTTTTTTTATTCTCTTTTTTGCAATCAGTCCTCCACGATTGGTGAAAACGTTTTCGGGCCACCCCCTACTTTGCTTGTCTGTCACGTGACGCCAGGAAAACCGCGATACCTCCTGGTCTGATAGGACGTGTAGACACTTATTATGCATGATTATAGACCGAACAAAACAAGAATTAGTTCCGATTCTATACGCCCTTTTCGCCATCAGCCCTCCGCTACTGGTCAAAAGCTTCCGGGTTGCGCCCACTTAGCCTGTCTGTCACGCAACGTGACAAAACCGCAAAAACTCACCCCGTCAGAGGGACGTGTACGCATAAAATATGCATTAATACACCGAACAAGACTGATTTTTTTTACCACCCCGTTCAAAAATGAATAGAAGATGGATGCCCGCTGATCACTCTGGCACTGGCTACTTGGAAATGTCGGGGAGAATGAATTTATTTCCACACAATAAAAATTTTTGCGTGGCGGCATAACGTTGTCGAGCCCTCTCGGCACATACACGACATCGCTTTGCCAAATTTTCTTCGCTGATGATCCGTTTTAGTGGCAGACATTATTAGCCTTCCGTTAGCACGCCGCCGCGATTTTCTACTAGCCACCGAAAGCTATATAAGCAAAGACAAGCGGGTCAGTTGCCGAAACCGGCACTATCCTCCCCATCCTCTCCATTTCTGCGTGCTCCTCACCTCTTGTCAGCCAATTAGATAAGAATGACCTGTCCAGGTAAGCGCTGCTATTCGCTTTGAAAACAAACAAAAGTGACCTCCTGTAAACGAGGAGAGCATTTCATTGGCCTGTCCAAACAACGCTGCGGGTTCCCGCCCGATGCGTGCGTCGGCGGTTACGTAAGTTTGACGTCAGGAGACTGGAATAAAAACAGATTGAAATAGTTTTCCGTGATGGAGCCGAAGGTTTCGCAAGTCGCTCAGCATAATTTTACCCCATGCGCATTTTGTCCCTTCCCCGCAACCCTGCCCCTCATCTATCCTAGTGTCATCTTTTGCTTCATATAGCGATCACCGACAAGACTGCACAATATCCCCTTGACTCTACATGTCAGCGATTGATGCTTGTCCAGGTCAAAGGTTTGCAATTTGAAGGAAGTCCGGTCATGCGCGTGCAGACTTCGCCAACTATCATCCAACATCATGCAAACCAGCATTTACCTCGCGGTTACCTATAACTCAGTTGGTCAAAATTAATCCGCAGCCCTCCACTATGGCGTGTCTCAGGGCCACATTTTTTTCTCTTGTTTTTTTTTTCGTTTTTTTGTTTTAAATGAAGCGGGGCGTACACCCTGCTAATCATTCAGTCAACAACGTGGTTACACAGGCGGTGCCCGCAGTCAAAGCACACTGGCGAAGGTGTCCTCCGTAGAGCATTCAGCTGGCGTTCTCCAGTGGGCCTATATTGCACTTAGGCTTTGAGACCAGTCGGCCTCGCTTCCAACTTCGGAGCGCATTTGACTGACGGGCGCTGGTTTGCGGCACTGACGAGTGAATAAATGGCCTCCCGTCTGGCGTTTCGTGGCGCGCCTTGAGTGTCCAAGAATACACTGTGGCGCGCGCACGTCCCCTCACGCTGCCCACCCCGCATTTCGCCGGCGTCCGTCAGATATGCGCTGGCCGCCACAACTTCGCTGCTTTCTCTCTCTCTCCATAACGTCAGCGCGCCATCTACTCGTGTAAGCTCATGCATTAGCTTTTGTTGTTTTTGGAACAGCACGGCCAGCCGGTGACGTAGAGGGCTTTTGTTCATCGTTTTGCGCAGAGACGCTGCTGTACCAGTAGCAAGCCTGGCGTTTCGATCGGTTCATCGACGTCGTCGCACTGTACACTCACGTCGTCATTAGAAAAACTATGTTTACCATTTAACGACGACTGGGTGGAGGTCGTCGCTAAGTTTGCGTCGCAGTTTGTTTCGAATGGCGGCAAAGTAAGGCTGAAATTTGCTCTCGCCGACAATTAGGTGCAGCTTAGAGCGCGAACTTCACTCTTCTTCCAGTGGTTCTGAAGTATGCGCCGGCTGTATAGTGTGCGGAAATTATGCACTGAATAGCAGCTACGCTTAGGCTGTGGAAAGATGCACGTCAGCAAGCAGGAAAATGGCCGACAGGAGATCTGATTCATACGCCTGCCGTGCCTTTATATACGACGACCTTTATATTCGACCTTTATATTCGTCTGAGCGACCGGCCCGCACAGTCGAATTGTACGTCTTACCTATATGACTGCTTTACTCTCATTTCTTTTTTCGTTGTTTTGCTGTTGTCTTCTCGTTATCCTGGATTTTTCTCTTCATTTCATCTCAAATACCTCATCTGAAGTAGCAAGCCCTGCAGGGCCGACGTTCTCGTCTTTCATTAAACACGTTGTCTCTATCTCATTACAACGAAGAAAGAAAAACAGTGAGCTTGCCCAGATTCAAGCTTCCGGTTGGCTACTCAGCATGTACTGCAAGAAAGGAATGAACTTTTATTCCTTTCCTGCTGTATTTTTTTTTTTTCATGTTGCCGGCCATATTTGTAAACGTTATCCTTTCTATGTCCCTGATGTATTAGGTTTGGTGAGATCCCAAGTCAGCAGACCACCAGGTCCCTTCTTGCCTCGTCTCAGGGATATCGCATAATTCTGAAATTTTAAAATGAAAATTAGACATGACGGGCAACCTTTATTACCGGCTAGCGTGGGGTTATCTTGTAATGTACTTTAGTTTTATTTTTTTCTCAACAGTGGCCCACGAGCACATCGGAGAATACCAATCACATCTACATAGAAACCCTGTTTTTAATTAGGAACGTTCCCGTCAAATAATGGATTCGTCGTCGTCGCCCCCGTGCGAATCCCGAAAAAACTAAACTCTATAAGGAGGAACGTTTGTACTTAACGTCCTGGACTTTCAATGAATGCAGATCTTTATATTGGAGCGACGCACATTTAACTCCCCCGCCTTTGCCTTGTGCATGGCAATAATGATTTCACAGAAAGCCCTACCCTGGCATTTATGAAAGGCAATTCTTTTCTCTCGTCACGAACAGAGGCTACGTTAAATGAAAACGGCGGATATGGGTTGTGCAGTCTCTTGAGGTCATAACGTTTCCCTTCCACGAAGAATAAAAGCCTCATACCAAAGGCCCAGGACGGAGAAATTGAAAAGTCGAATTAAGTTTTCTCATTACAAAATGGCGGACGTTACACTAAACGTTTACTTTTATTCCTTTTCTATATTTGAAAAGCAGCTCAACCTAAAACAACACCAAGATTCTATTTAAGGCTGTTGGCATCAAAGCTGATTACAATTCGGTGCCTTTAATAGGGCTGTGGATGCTTCTTGAGTTCAACTGTTTTATAAAAATGGTACCTTGTTGTTAAAGTTGTCGCACGTTGAGGACCCTGTCGGCGCCACGAAGCAGTACAGATCGTACTCACGATTCATCTAACACATTTTACTTAATTAACCCACTGTCACATGGAGGCGCGCATGTCATGTGTTTATTAGAGTTACCGTATATGCTATCTTTGGGAGCCGTATACAGTACCTCTAGTGATTATACACACTAGCACGCGAGTCACGTGTGTGCGTGTGCGTGTGCGTGCGTGCGTGTGCGTGCGTGCGTGTGTGTGTGTGCGTGTGTGTGTGCATGTGTGTGCGTGCGTGCGTGCGTGCGCGCGCAACTCACCGGTGGCGCGCCGAGGTTTCTGCAGGGCATCGTCCTATAAACGTATAGATCCACACTTGTGTGCTGCCTGTGCTTCCGACTGCCGACGAGCTGGCGTTTTTGTGAATGACTCGTTCCCCTTTATTACGATTATTATTTTTTGCCACTGCGATGAAACCATCGCTGATTACTTTTAGACGGAGCATCAACGCCGAACTTCCGCCGCGGCGGGTTTTCTTCTTGAACACATTGTCGCTGAGTTCTGCTCGCCAGTGCGCACGCGTGCTTATATACGTGGGTTGTTCAATAAAGACTGAGGCTCATGCTCTGAAATCTTTATTTCTGAAAATTATCTATCCTTTTCTATGTGCTCCCTAGTAAGTGAAATGCACGCGTCCCACCATTTACACTAATATATGACATTAGTCAAGCCATCTTTTGACACCTACTTCAAGATTGCCTATACCTTGTTTCATTTCTGGCCAGATTAGAACGCAACATCCCATGTTATAACACCAGGTCCCCGGAATACTGGCATGTGCCGCATGTGCGTTCAACTTATGGTAACCAGATGATTTGTTACACTCTCCCCACTTTGCTGAATAATCTCAGATCTGCGTCCATTGATGTATTTAGTTGTTCTGGAAGAGAACTGCATAATTTCTACTGCCCCAAGAATTGGGTTTGACTATATATGTAATCTTTTTTTGTGCAAGAGTTGTATGTATCTATGTATCCATATTGTTCGTTTTTCCCAAATTGTTTGATGCGTGAAGCAAAATGCTCTCAACCTCTCTTTCCTTTATCTCTTCTGTTCTTCCTTTTTCTCCTCTTTTTTCTTTCTCCCATCTGTTTCATCTGTTCGCTTCTTGCTGTCTGCTGCTTCTGGTTATTAGGACTAGTCAAGTTGCTGTTCGTAGCAACTTTTTTCCTAATGCCTTGGAACCTTGTACCACTTGTTTTCATGAATAAAGGTATTATTATTATTATTTATTATTTCGAAGCAATGTCCCTTTTTACCGTAACGTACATAAAGAAGTGTGAGAGTGCCGCATCTTGGACTGTAAAACGGGTGAGGGGGGTTGTTGCGACGCTTCAGGGAGCGGTAAAAAAGGGCATTGCTTTTACATTGATCAAGAGATGGGACCAAGCGTAATTAAGGAATTGGACGCAAAATTTTAATTATAGGCATCAAACGATGAATTGACTCATGTTATCTAGGCTTGGTAAAAACGGCGAGACGCATGGATTTCACTTAATGGGGGGCATATAAAAAAGAATAAAAGTGCCGACTAATAATTTTCAAAAATCAAGATTTCAGAGCACCAGTATCAGTCTTTATTGAACAAGAGACCCATGGAGGCGCCCATATTTAGTGAACAACCCATATTTAGTGACCGTCATTCACAGCTTGCAATACATTTTATTAGCTCATCTTTCGGGCACAACACCAGCTCCACGGTGCACAAATGGCCTAAAAATAAGATTGCATTGCGAAACCCGCTAGAACTACGGTGGCGCATAAGCAACTGCTGGCTTTCAAAGACAGTAGTCATATCGTTTGTCGTTCAACGCGAAAATCTGCTGTAATTTGTACTCGAATTCGCAAAGCTTTTTTGTTCCTATGTGATCTTTGCCAGTGGCTGTCCGCCATCCTATATATAATATGTCCAGCATCAGAATTGCAGAATTGGCTGGAATTTATTCTTACGAGCAACTTTAACGTAAGAGCTTTTTGCGAATACGGGCACTGAGTTTCACCTTTAGAGTGAAAAAAGAGAACTCTTGTTTTTTGCCTACAGCACTGCAACGGCTCTGATAGCCCACAGGATGTCTGTCTACCATACCAAATACAGCATGCGAAGCACACTTGTTAATTAAACACAAGGAATTGCACGCGTCGTATCTGTTATAAGCATTAATCTGATATCACTCTCTATAAATGATTAGATGGGTAGGTCGGCCGGCAGGTCAGAGTGATTCAGTCACTTAGTCAAGCGCCAAACTCTGGACAGAGATCTCTGTGCGAATATCTAGTAACGCTTCATTCATTCGCAGTCAGTCATTCGATCGGTCGGTCGGTGGGTTGGTGGGTGGGTGGGTCACAGCAGTCGGTCGGTGGGCCAATTCATTAGAGATTGAAGAAGTTTATATAGTCCCCCAAGTCAAAGACCGTGTCCGTCGTATCCCGTTCTTCGTAGTCCACCGTTCGGTGCGCGAAATCTAACGGCAAGCGGCTGCCGCAGCAAGAGGCTCGGTCGCCGACGAAGGCCGTCGCGCTGTAGTGGCGCCACTTTCCTCCCCTGCTGTCCGCGCCTCGGGAGCTGTTTACTCTCGACAAACACGTTTCACCGCGGGCTCAGAGTTGCTCTCGTGCACCGTGATGTTGGTAAAGCGAGGAGCGGGGTCGGTAACAAAGGGTGGCATGCGCTTACCATAGTTTTTTTTTTTTTTTTTGCCGCGGTTGCTCTTATAGGTTGATCAAAATCTATCTCTGCGTCTGTGCATGAACCTAAGCCTATTTTGGCGTGCGCGTGTGCACATGCATATCATTCGTTTTGCAATTTTCGTCGGAGAGCAATTTTTCCTTTTGCTAGACATTTCCTTGAAGACTTGAGGAAAAGAGGGGCTCAAAGTCATAGATAAAAGGTATCATTCGAAGACACCCAGGATAATAAGAGACCTGTGAGAAAAAGGAATTTGCTTTAGGAGACTAGTGTTCTATAAGTAACTACACGCAGCCAGAAATATCCCTTCTGTCGTTTCAAGGCGTATAAACTTATAGTGACAGTATATAGGAATTGCTGAAGCACCGCAAAATATTGAGCATATGTGGCGTTCGAAGCCTCGTAATGTAATCAAGAAGAGCTGAAGCACAGATGGCGGCAGACATTGGTGAAAAATTTTGTCGAAACAGTCCTATACACTGCCCCCCCCCCCCCCCCCCCCGCCCAATAAAAAAAATAATAAAAAATCAATAAAAAGGCATGGCAAAAGGAATAAGCTATACAGAGCAACAGTGGATATTATAGATAAGTTCGAACGTATCCTTTATACTGTACTTCTCTCCAACCTCTCTACCTTTCCCTCTTCGTTTCTCTCGCCTACTTTACGCTCTTTGATCTCTTTTAAGGTTCTCGGTTTCGTTATTCAGCAGTTTAACGAGCAGAAATTGCGAATATCAAAAGTAAGAAGGGTGAGCACCTCCAATGTGTGCACTAATGTCGAGCGCATAATGCTAAGAGGACCATGGAGCAGGCCCTTTGTAACACGAGAACGCGAATCAAGCACACTGAAATATCCGTGAGCGCAGTATAGCTATCCTTGGCTCGTTTCCTAATGGACTCTGCTATTTATCCAGCAGAACAGACAGCACCTGTTGAAACGCTGCACAAACCGACATACAGCTCCGACAGACAGTGTATTCATGCCTTCCGTGTTTCAGAAATTTAGTCTGGCTTATATATATATGTATATATGGGTTGCGTGATTTATGGTGTCCACCCAAGTTAGACGTCGAGCTATCCGAACTGGCCTCCAATGATTTCTGTAGTCTGTGCACGAGACGCTGGGCTTGGCGAACGCTTCCAATCTTTTGTGCCTAATTTATTTCGTCGTTTTCGTTTTTTCCATGCAATTCACATTATGTTTATTAACGTCTTCCACCGAACGTTGCTGCTATGCCTTTACTCTATTTAAATCCTACGGGCGACACATGCCCTCGTCTCGGAGGGTCACCTTTCCGACGTAACCGCGCAAACATTCTCGTGACTGTCTACAGTAGGCCACCTTCACAGCAACCACCATCGATAAATTTAGAAGAGAGATAGGGAGGAGGAGGGATAGATATTAAAAAAGAAGGCAGAGATGCTAATCAGGGCCGAGCCTTGTCAGAAATATTTTAAGAGAAGGAGGTGTTGGTAAACGCTAGCAAGTCGCACACTGACCCTGAGCACGGCCTCAAAAAATGTCGGTCACTGCTATTGACTTCAGAAACCGAAGCAGCGCTCTCGTGGCTTCCTGTTTATGAGACCTGCGATGCCGCATAGAGTCCTAAGAGCTTGTTTTCTGGTGAAGCTTTGCTGTCTAGTCGGATTCGGAAAAGCAAAATCTGCTTCCGCATCGTTGATATATGGACTGAGAGAGATTTAAAAGACTTCATTAGGCTGCTGGCATCGATACTCGATCCCTGTTTTTCGCGCAGTTGCTATCGACGCTAATGCCAGCACATTAACAAAAACGCACGAGACAAGACACCCGCTGTTGCGCGCAACAAATGTTAGATAATGCAGGAAGAGAACGGCCGCATAAAAGCAAAATAAACTTTGAAGAGAGCTTCCGTTCCCCATTTCCTGGTTTCCTTCTTTAATCCGTTTTTTTTTTTTTTTTTCTGGAGAGGGGGGGGGGGGGCATTTTCGCTGCTAACGCCATAAAACGCACAGTTTCTTGCACGTGTGCGGTACGGACACTGAACGATGTGACGAGTGTGGAAGGAGCGGTAGAGGGGGAGGGAGGAGAGTGGATGCTGCGCGACAGGGCGTCTGTTTCTGGACGCCAAATCCACATTCAACGCCCAGTCACCGTCACCCCCGCCATCCACGTGGCTTCGCTCGCGCGCGCGCGCGCTGGCTTTCGAGGCGCACGGCTATACAGGATGAGACGGGACGAAGCTGGGGCTCACGGTACACTCACTTCTTTGCTTTGCTTTTCGAGCGCGCAGTAGCGGCGCCCTCTTGAATCTCCGTTTACACCCGCTATATACCAGCCGCCATGCATCGATCAGCCGCAGCAGCCCCTCACTTTTCCTGCGCCCACATTTTTGCAGTCGGCGCGCCTCGGGCGTACCACGCTGCCCATTCGCTGCGACGCAAGCGGCACTGCGGCGGTGGTCTCGCTGTATTTGCAAATAAATAAATAATAAAATCAAAAAACGACGTCGTCGCGAGCGGCCCTCCACCTCCTGCAGCTGCCGCGGTCGCCGACACGCAGCGACGCGTCTTTCCAGCCTATATACGCTTTCAAATTGCAATTTCATTCCATCCTCGGTGTCACCGCATCTCGCTTGCTTAGCCGCGTTCGTTTGTCTTCCTGTTTTTTTTTCTTTTTTTTTTACTTCTTTCACGTTGCTGACCGCTCTCTTTGCAAAAATGGAAATGCCGAAGTGGTTGCAGCCGTGAAAGCGCGAACCTCGCCGCTAACGCTAGGGGTGATTTGATTCGTTTCTAAATAAATTCACCAGCTCGCGCTTTCTTGCGAAAGCTCGATATCCAATCGGCTCGCGCAAGCCATGCGCGCATTTGTAACGAAATCTGTGGCCATCGCCATCGAATATCATTGCGAAAGGTAGAAAAAAAAACTGTAGCCTGTGGTATTATATGTATAATCACAACCAAGTGAAGTAACAGACAATGAAGCCATAGAAAGCATAGGGGGAGGTAAATGTTTTGTTTAATTGAAGTCAACAAATAGTAGTAACCCAAAGGGAAATGAAAACGGATGAAAATCTAACCTGCCGCAGATGGAGACCGAACGCACATCCTCCGCATTACGATCCAGTACGGTGCATTAATTTCTACAATGTGGTAGAACTACCTGCCACTCCACGCCAGTATAGAAACACTACCTGCTACTACACGTTCGTGCGGGCGCATTACGACCTTGCAGTGCTTCTTTATTTCCTTTCCCTTGATGTATCATGTCACTTGGTGGGGTATCATTGCACTTGGCGATACATTGCACTCACTGCAATACAGTGAGAACATCCTAAATTAGTTTCGCACGATTTGCTACTTGTGGGTCAAATATGGGGGCTCGTTACGAAAAAATGCCGCTCATTTACACATTTTACAGACCCCGAATTGGCAGGCTTGTCTCACACATTATGGCAGCCGTTAAAGGGTCATTCTTGCAGAGATGACTGAAATTTTTTTACACCCGAGTGGATGTAACCGCTTAAGTCTCTTGCGGTGCTCACCCTCGTTACAACCTCCGTGCATAGGGCATTGTTATTCCGAGTCACAGAGGCTGACACGCCGACATGTTTTTTTTTTTTCTTTTTCTGATGACTACACACTACGTCGAAATTAGGCGTCCTCTCGCTTAAGAGTCCCGTTCAGATTTAACAGTTGAGATTCGGTATGTCGCGAAATCACTGCGGGCTACACGGGATTAAATGGTGATGTATAACTGCTTCTCCAACATGTAACGTTCGAGAGTTTTCGTACCCGCTACAGGTGTGCGTTCGCTATATATGCTTTTCTCTTAAGTTCGAGTCCTACGGCGACTCTCGAAAACGGATCCAAGTCTAGGACAAGCAGTGACTGTTCTTAAAGTGCATATACCAGGCCCAGTGGTGGATTTCGTGTCCGTATGGCTGCTTCTGTTCCCAAGCGTCGTCCCTCAAACCAGTGTCAGCAGCGCAAACATGTCGTCTTCGTTGCGTCAGCGCACGGCTCAAGCGCTCTTGAGAAAAGTGCGGACGTCTGTACAGGAGAAAATTCACATTCGCGTCGCACGGTGCGATGCAGTTTATTCAAATACCACATCCATTGTGCTGTCTTCATCTGATTTACTATTGAAATACAGCGATGTATGCGCAGTTAGTTTATACTGACGCCTACTGTAGCTGGCTAGTGCAGACAACCACTACACATGAGCAAGCAACCAATGGGTTCCCTTTCCAGTGCGACATTGTGGGCGATGGCAAAGCCGACGATGCCGCTTCAGCTGCTTACAATGACCGCTCTCAGTGTTCCCTGAGGCGCACAGCGATGGAGCGGCTCTTCTGTGCACTTTGCGTGGCGCTCGCAGCGATACCTAAGGTGTGACCCATAACGCAAATTTAACTACAGTTCCGTATAACACATCCCGCACTATGATGGTAAGGATGTAGATATTGGCGCTCGTTACCTCTATTAACCGATGAATGGCATAGCTTGAGGGATTGTCATCACGAGAAGCTGCAAAGCGAAGCTATTTCACACATATCCTTGATGAAAGGGTACGTTGTGTTCTGTTGTCTGGTAAGAATGAACATGTACACACAAATTTAGCCAGGCTACGATGACCCATCCGAATTTGCACGTACTCGAACTGAGACACTGCATGGGTCTACAGCCATTTTTCATCGGTCGAAACGCATCAACTCCACGTCGGACGGGTCGGCGCTGGTGAGGTCAGTTCAGTCCGCTCGTTCGTTGAAAAGTAAATTCAGTCAGTTCAATCATTAATTTCCAATCAGTAAACAAAGTTCAGTTATATCTAATACAGCTTGTGCTTTGGAGGCCGACATTTGATTTTATCGGCTGGGTTTAACGTCCAATATGTACTACGTTAAACGGAACGCGTCTAGGGAAAGGACTGAGCCTGCCCACCTGGTACTTTTCAACGTGCACCAAAATCTCAGTACACGGACGCTTTCACCTTCGCCTTCCGCTTCCATCGAAATACGATCGCCGCGGCTGGAAGGAGAGCCTGCGACGTCAGGCGCAGCAGCTTATATAGCTTAAAAAAAAAAAAAAAATGGGCGTGGTCGAGTGACAGCATTGCGACGAAGCGACGTGTTTCGCTAGCCACGCCCACGATGCAAAGGCCGTGGGTGTTCATGTTCTCGTTTTTTTTTCTCTTTCTTTCGAATTCATAAACCGCTCCTATTGTACATGCATACCATCCTCGTGACGAGAACATGTGAAATAGAGTGCTAAAGGTCAGAGGTGTTTTGAAAGTGGCATAAATGTTCCTTTGTTTCCTGCGGTTATTATTACAAATTGCATTGAATCAACCAGATATTTAAAATTTCACGCAGATTTACCCGAACTCTTGAGCTCAAATAAAGAAGACACAAATAAACGCTAAATAAATAAATAAATAAATAAATAAATAAATAAATAAATAAATAAATAATAAATAAATAAATAAATCCTACTGGAGCCGCCATGTTATATAAAACAAATGCGATAATTCCACATGCAGGGATTGGGTGTATGCTCCCGCATACATTCGTTGAGACTGCGTTCTGAATATTGGCGCAAATTTTTAAACTTCTTTGAGTCCTTGATTCTTTATGATTTCTTTAGAAGTTACCGCAAAATGTCTGACGCCGTTAGAGAAGGGAGCTTACAGTGTTGGGTGCGACACATCCTTATCTATTCAATGAATTCGTCGGTCATTCAACATGTATCACCGTTTTACTAGTTGCAGAGAAAAAGAAAAAGAAACGAAAGAAAATAAAAGCCATAGTATTTGTTCGACCCAATCTGCTACTCTCCAATTTTGAAATCCTGCACGTTGCGCCTGGAAAATTAGTTAGATCTTATAAATTGCAGTTTAAACACAGTACATTGAGACTAAAAGCTTCAGATTCAGTTTATTTCGTTGAAAAAAAAAAGCGATTCCCAATGGTGCTCACTTTTGGTCGGCATGCGATTGTTTGTACTTTCGTATATATACCATTCAAAAATGACCCTAGCACCCCGGTTTTGTATTACCTCCAGAATGGTAAAAAGGGGGACTTTCGTAAGGGTTATAAACGACGCAGCCGTTCTCCAAAATGTGTTGGATACGGGTTAGATAAGCGGTAATATCACAAAACTGGGTTTCAACATCTCAATTTTCACTGCACGCAATTTTGTACAATCTTTAGCAATGAAATCGCTTGCATTCGACTATAAGCAGTCAGCTGACGATTTGCGGTCTATATGTATACAAGCAGATAGGTCAGCCAGACATGCGCCCGGTTTGCAAGCCTACGCATAGGGTTAAGGCGTGAAACGATGGGAGAGAGGCAGGGAAGCACTGCAGTCAGTGTGAACACGTGGGGCTGCTCTTTCACGCCGACAGTTGGTCAGCGAGGCCAGTCAGTTTCATAAACTATACCCGCGCTCTTTTGTGAGCCTGCGACAGATTAACCCATGGTCTAGAAACCTTTCTATCGCATAAAGGGAAATTCTGGCTAGTTGGCCTTGCATAATAGGTAAATCACAGCGCATTAGACAAAGGATGACCATAGGAACGCAGCGCTTTGTGCGTCTTGTTTCCGTCGTCGTCCCTTGTCTAATGCACTGGGATTTAGCTTTGTATCAGAAAATGGTCTGCAATCTAGCCGCTTTAACAGAGTTCGACAAACATCGCGTTTGATGTCACAATGATTACCAAAAATTCGGCAGGGACATTCAAGACTGCTTACGTGTGGGAATGCCAAATCATTATACCGTTTGTAGACCTCGGAACGCCATGAACGCGCTCATTTTATACATTCGTGACGTGGCACCGCCTCCTCCTCATTGTCAGCGCCGTCACGTGCCCAATGACGCACGCACTAGGCGATACCTTTAGTCAGCCAGGTGGCTGCGACTGAACGTGCGCATGCAGTCACGCACGCACTAAGAACACCTTTAGTAAGCCAGAACCCTGGAGCCGCCATGATATCGGGGAAGCGTGCTCGTCCTGCGCCCCGGAGGCCCAGGTTCAATTCCCACCCAGAGTGAAATGTACCAAAGTTTGTTTTCCAAGCCAATGATTGACGTTGTTTACAGGAACCTCCCTTAGAATTATGACGTCAGTCCGAGCTTTTTTTTTGCGTGTTCTTACTCTTTGTGGCATCGGCTATTTTTGGCACCATCTTTCGGTCACGCCGACGGACTTTTGCGTAATGGGGCATATAATGCTTTCGCATCAAAACACAATACGCTTTCGACTGTCTCCTCGCAGTTCCACAAACAACACATGCGCATGTCCGGCATTTCAGTTGGTAATGGGTAAGCTTTCGTAAGAGCTACACCTAACACGAGGCGGCACAGTTCAGTTGCTAAGAATAAGACCTCGTACTTAGAAGAGCAACGCCAACGCCACTAAGCAACCACGGCGGGTATATACAGCAACGCGAATCGGACGCGTATAATATTCTATTTGCTGACTTCGAAGACGCTGTCCTTTAGGTGCTCTGTCAAACAGCAGCGGGGCTGACCACTATACGACGCCACAGCATTAAAGACAACACTCGATTTCGCCACTGGCTACACAGTTGTTAGCTGCGGCTTTTCCGGTGAAGCTGTGTAACACACCACCGTGCGCCCCGTCACGCGCTGGACGACGACTTCCGGCGCGCTGCCGGTCTGAGTCGGAGAACAAACGCCCAGGGACTTGGAGGTGTGGGCCGCCCGGAGCGTTCGTTCGTGGAACAAAGCCTTATTCGGGAAGCGGATCCTATTATTAGGCCGACCGTCTGGTGACGAATCGATACCTTCTTTGCCCAGCGGCGATGAGCGCGCCCTGCTGTGTAAAGGGTGAGAAGCCGGGAGAATGTTGCTCGCTCCATACACGGAGGAAACAAAAGGAGCAAGAACCCACGCTCGCGCAATCCTCAGTCTGCGATAGTCTCTCTATTATTTTCCTCGGTACTCTTTCTTGCAACGCCGTATGCACGCTATTGTCTTTAACCGCGTCGCGTGCCCCCTAACAACGTTCCATGGATGGTATCGCGCAAACTAGAGAAACGAAGCAGCAGAAGGCGACGTGCCGTATAGCTCCGCTAGCGCGCAGTTTTTTGGGGCTGACAACTATGGCGCAGTCGCGCGTTGATTTTTCATTTATACCGTGCGCCGCATCGAGCAGACCACGTCATTTGAATGGCAGAACTGTTGAAGTTTTATGCTAGTGCCACAAATGCACCCGCCAGCATAAAAACAATTTCATTAAAGAACGCATCGTTTCAGCGCTTATAGCTGGCGGCAGCCGCCTGATCTTTAGAGGCGTGGTATACGCGTCGCTGGCCTTCAATTTTACTGCTGTCATAGCCGCGTTTAGAGCCCCGTGCGTATACATATTTAGCACATGAGACAAAAGTACTCAAGAAGAAAGAACTTGCACTGTGAACTTGTGACTTCATGTGTCACGACTGTTGAACTATTCGCAGAAATTTGTTCTTGCTATGACTTTGTTCTTCTTAGGGTGTTTCTCTTTTATTGAACGTTGGAGCATAGGACTAGTGGGCCCTCATGTACAAAAACCATGCTAGATACCATGGCGATAGATAACATGGCTTTCCTTCACCAATCTGGAAGCTAAAGGACTTTCTTGAGGTAAGGAAACAGTGAAGGGTAATAAAACAACAAGTTAACAATACAGCATTTCCTCGCCGCGCGTTCATCATGCGTCAAGGTTATGTCAAAAGTTTTCGCTAGAGTACATGAAAACAGTTCGGAAAAGGTCGGCGTTCCACCTCTGGTGTTGGAGAGGGACGTGGCCTGTCTCGAAATTCAAACGTCAGTGGCCTTGCTTGTGTGGGCGTAGCACCTTCTACCAACCTCTCAGTTGTCTCGGATTGGCCGTGAAAAGACTATAAAATAAGGCTGCGAAACAATACGTTCGCATAAAGTGAAACTTTGCTTAAGTAAACGAAAGCGCCTGTCTCCGATGTGTTCCCCCATGCTTTGCGAAAAGGCACCCCCATGTATAGAAAACGATCAAAAACGAGAAATGTGGTATCCGCATACAAGTATTTTTACAGCGGAAGCATACGCAATCCTTTCGGCAGTCAAACACATAAAGCAAATGAATATTACAGCAGCAATCGTGTTCACAGACTCATTAAGCATCGTTAGAGCTCTAATGAGTCTACGAAAACATAAGAATTCAATTTATAACGAACTGTACAGCTTGTTATGCTCAGCTTACAAGGGCAACCAAGGCATCATAATATGCTGGGTACCTGGCCATAGAGGCATTAAAGGCAACGTAGCTGCAGACGAAAGTGCCTCGTCAGTAGTTTTTGAACATACGAACACAAACTTAAACAGCCCTTCCACTGACCTAAAGCCTTTCTTGCGCCACGAATTACGGAAATATTGGCAAAGGCAGTGGGATAATGAAGTGTCAAATGAGCTACATGTAATCAAGCCAAGACTTGGGAAATGGATATCTCAGAAAACAACCAGACACAAGGATGTGCTTCTTTGCAGGTTAAGGATAGGACATACCTATAGAACAGACTCGTATCTACTTACAGGAAGTGATCCTCCGACATGAGATAGGTGCGGGGACATTCTTACAGTTCTCCATGTTCTTATCCAGTGCCCTGAAATAGAAACTCAGTGTAAAAAGTACTTTTATCCCGCGTATCGTGAGCACATCCCTCTTCACCCAGCAGTCTTTCTTAGCCATGCGCCGCTTTTTGATTTTAATTCCGTCTTAAAGCTTTTAGCAGACGTAAGCACATTACAAATCTGGCCAGGGTATCTGTAGCGCAGCCTCGACTTGCAGGCTGCACCTGCAGTGCAAAATCATTTTAGAGCACGTATCTCTCAGCCCTTGATTTCAAGGACCTCTTGAGGCAATAGTGCTATTGCATATATTTTATTATGTCACCGCTTCGTAAGGGAACTTTTATGCTCATAGCTCACATCATTAGTATTTGTCATTATTTCAATACTCATATATTTTACGCTATTTATAGCGACTTGTTTTAGGCCTCTTTACAGCCACCTTTTATCTACCATTTGCAACCCACTGTCCACTCCATCCATAATACATTCAGAACCCATCACCATATGTCACGGCGCTCTTTGGCCATAGCTGGCCCTTGCGCCATCAAATACACATCATCATCAGCAGTGTGGTCGCGCTGAAGCAGTGCTGTGAAATATAATGACAATAAGTGGTGAATTAACGGACTCTCTGTTCAGTAAACAGGAGGGTACCTGTTTGCTAAAATATACGACTGTTGAAAAAGCGCTTGCTACTGGACCGCAGGATGATGAACAACCCAAGCGCTGAGGTCCTGCGATCCTGTAATCAACGTTTATTTCCAGAATGTTGATGCTCGACCGACTAGCCCAACTTCGCGTTTATTACGACTGTTCAATGGACTCCGCTTAGAATAGCACTGTTGGTATCGTTCGGTCGCATCTTCTTTGCTAAAGCAGGATATTTCCACATATTGTTCTGTACGTACTTTCGATAGATGGTCGATTAGAAAGTTGCTAGCCCCGGCCATTGCTTAACCCTATCTTTTGTCGCGCTCAGTGCGACCCACGCTCCGGAGAACCCTTTCAGCACTCCACTGGCTTCTCTCAGCGGCAGCGCCTTGGTAGTCGCGTCGCCTCGATCGATCCATTCAAGAGAAGGAGAACGCGCGCGCGCGCCGCGCGAATGTCGCGTTACTCTATAGTACCTCTGTGTGCGCCGGTGACCGCCACTGCCGGTTTGCACCCCTGCGCCCCCCCCCCCCCCCCCCCCTGTACCCACCCGTCCGCCCGCCCCAACACGCCCGGCTCAAAAGGAATCGGAAGCCGTTCAATCTTGCGCGTGACTGGGACGTGCTTGTGTTCGTCTATGAGCCTTGCAATGGAACCATGTAGGCGCAACGCTTACGCTGTTCGGCAGATTGTCCTATCTTGCAGACGGCTATGAACACCTTAGCTGACTACGCTATGGGCGCAGGTAGATCGGTACGTGGGCGCTTCTTTCTGCAGAAAGCTGAACTTTTCATGGGCAACCACCGCTGAAACTTCGTGTGCCAACGGCAGCTTCTTTGTCCGCGTCTTCTAGTGCAAAGACCATTTCGCAATGCATAACCAACTCGCCCGAATCATCACTTTTCCCTTACCGGGCACCGACACATTAGAACGTGAAAGTGCCTGCGCTCCTCTGCACGCTTATGGCCATGGACGTGGTGACGCGTCGGACCATAAAGCAAGCGTTGATACAGACGCGCTTCAGTTATTGGTTAGGGTATCGGGATATTTTCGTGCATTGTCTACGGGATGACGCCAGCAGATTTTTTTTGTATAGTGAAATAGCCATAGCGCCTTTTGGCCAACGCTGATTCCCCATTGAAGCAAGTGTTAATTCTTAGCGCGTGTTTTGGTGAGGTTTACGCCAAAGATCAATAGCATTTGTAGGGAGAACTCCGCTGTCGTAGTTTGGCCCTAAACACAGCGCTTTTGCAGTGGTGAAGTGTAGTGTTAATGATTACGCAGACCGTGGCCACATACGTCGCTGGCGCGAAAAAGCTATTCGCGTGCTAGTGCAGTTATTGAAGTGCACCTGCCTACGTGACCATTTATAATCCTCCTGTGCATCCTTCCGTATGCACGCAGTGTTGCCCCTCTACCTCTCTCACTGTTCCCCTTTTCCCTTACCCCCTGCGTTGGGTTGCAAACAGGACGCTCGTCTGGTTGAACTCCCTACCTTTCTTTCCTTTGCTCTCGTTCTCTCTCTCTTTCTCTCCTTATTAACAACTTACCACGGCGTCGTTTTTCTGGTGGTAGGCTTGAGGAGCTTGAGGAGCGAAGCAACGACCACGTATACGTGGTCGTTGCTTCGCTCCTCAAAAGCTTTCCGTGTGCACGCGCAAGTCCCTGGGCTGTAAGCGCTCGTCAAATTATACTTTTCCCCAACAAGATTATTTGGGGAGCACCCGGCTTATATAATCACCGTGGCAACTCTCCACAGAGGGGGGGGGGGGGGGGGGGCAGGCTAACTTTAGCCAATGTTTAAAAATATTCGGTAACGCTATAAGTAAGAGTACGTGACTAAATGCATGTCATCGGCCACTATTGAGTGAATCACGCAGTTTCTGTGTTCCCTTTATTTGAATAATTAGTCGAGAATAATTATTCAACTCCGCAAGTGTAAAATTTACGAGAAAAACCTCCAATGAGGGAATTATAGAGCTGCCTATGGAAAACTTCTTATTCGGCGATATTTACATTCTGACGTATTGTGCCATCATTTGTTTTCCTGCATCACAATGAAAGCCCACAAATTATGCATAAACACCACGTGACGACGTATTTGCGCGTGATCGCACTGCTCTCAAGCTTGCCACGCATGAACGAACAGCACCATTAACTTATCCTTAAGTTGAAGGCGCGGTTTGAGCGTTGAATTAAGAACGCCACGCTGCGGTTTGGTAAGCGGTAACATGGGGGCGAGCACGAGCACCAAAAATCCAACCGTGTTCTTCCACATCATTCGCTGGCGCATCATCTTTGTCACTATGAAATGAATGAGTGAATGAATGAATGAATGAAACTTCAGAATTAAATGTGGTACCCCTCGAGACTCTTTGCATCGGCGCTTGTCATCATTCTGTCGATATCGTGTGCCTACACTGGCTAGAGTGATAGAACAGTTAGTTACCCGTCGCGGGGCGCAGTAAATATGACGTTCAGCTGCTGGGTGTCAGCAGTGTGACTAATAGAGCAAAGTGGCTGCGGTGAAAAATAGCGCAATCGAAAACGCACACAGGCGGACTGTTATCGCGCTAACCATTATAAAGCCGCACATTTTTTGGCTTTGACGCGGCAGCTTGTAAAAATAAACCCCATGCAAGCGATCTTGCGCGTGACGGTGACAAGCGAGGCGATAGAGTTGGTTGTCGCGTTCGCTCGTCGCCTACGAGTCGCACCCCACGCGAGCGACGACTTTGAGCAACGTCTGCCCGGTGTTGCCGGCATGAGGGCAGCAAACACGCGCCGAAACTGGCGTGACGCGTGCTTTATTAATTTAAGTTGATATGTATTACTGTAAAGAGCAGCGCAAATGTTTCTCAATGTCTTGCAGTAGGTTTCTTATCCTTGCACGTATCAAAATTTAGTCGTTTGCTCGCTCTGTGCGACAATCGGAAGTACTTGAATGATGTACATCCAGCTCCGGCTTCGCGCTATTGGCTAGTCGCTCAAAGCACTTCCGGGTGACGAGCGATGAATTCCCAGAACTGAGCGATCGAGCGACAAGAACGAGCGATCTGTTCGTGCTACGGCCCGTTCCCTCGCGCAAAGCCGTCGCTCGTCGCCGTCGCGCACAAATTCGCTCTCATGTGGTTTGCGCTTTAGTCGAAGTTACTGCGAGGTATGTTTGGTGTTTTAAACAGTTTTTTTTTTCCTTTTTTGATAGTGCAAACGCTACACCGACAGAACTGCCGCACGTAAGCTCTAGCCTTGTATAGGAGCCCAAAGCGGAAGAGGGCGCGCCCTTGCAACGAAGACTACAGCGAAACGAGCGTATCGCTGGTCACACTTCTCTTGAACGTTATGATGACGAGGTTGGGAATTTCTCGCTTTTGTTAAAATTCTCTACAGTGCCTCAACTCTGTGGCGAAGCTCTCCGTTCTCGAGAGTCAAGAGACCGAAGCACCCAATCGCTCGCCTCGCGTACATCGCTGGCGTCTCTTCTAAGTTGGACGATTTCTTTCCGATGAGTTAGAACTGCATAAATAAAACTGTGTAGCTATTCCAATTGTTCCGAATTCTCCTTTCTACGTTTTTAATTGTAAGACAGAGATAGAGAGAGAAAAAGAAAGCACCCATCAAAGAGCTCGGAGAGCTTGGTGGCGTCGAATCCGCCCATTCCCGCTCTCAAGCGCAGAAATTGCTGCGCGCCACTTTCACTGTGGCGCGTACGTATACGAAGGAATGCCCGCTTCGATACACTCGGGTAAAAAAAAAAAAAAATGCGCGGCCCGAAAATCGGGATAACTTCGTAAATGGGGACTGTCAACGGCTGCCCATAGTGTGGTGCTCAGCGGTTTCTTTTTCTTTTTTTTTCTTGTTACCCCTTTCAGTTTTGCTCTTTGTGTTTTCCTCGCGTTTCTCTCGCTTGCTCCTTTCGAAATTGACGTGTGCGAATCCCGCGTTCCTTCAATTTTGGCTCTCTACAGGGAATGAGAATCTCTAAGTCCTATGATTTCTTGAGGATATATTTGCAATACAACGTTATCGTTACTTACGATATCATAATAATTGTATTTAAAGAAAACGAGAAAAAAAAGCGCGTACAGACGCGGCTGACGTACACTCGATCAAAGCTTTTACGTGGTGAATATTAGAGAAATTAGCTTGTCGGTGAGAGGCATATTGGGTTACGAGTCGTATGAGAACCCCCTATGCTCTAAAATCACTTTAAAACCACAAAAAGCTGATTATTGCATAATTTTCTGATCACTTCTGGCCACTACACTTGAATCATTTTCCCTGCCATTCCCCCTAAAAGTTTGTTTTTTGAATTTATCATAGGACTTGAATGGCCGAGGGAGCGAGAGAGAGAGAGAGAGAGAAAAGAAAAGGGGAAAGCCAGCGATAAATAACCGGGGGGGGGGGGAGGTTTGCTACCCTACGCTAGGGAGAGAGGGGAGGGGAGATAAAGTGGCAGGAAAGTAGAGACAGAAAAGGAGCACAGATGCACAATCACAGTTGTTCACTGTCACCGCATACAATGACTGCACAGCCCAGTAGCAATTGTAGCACTGTAAACATTAGTTCAGGCTACAGCCGCTTGTCCAATTCTGTAGTCTTCAAAAACTGCAACAGAGCCTTCGTCGCCCTCTGCTGCGATGTCTTGTGATGACGGCATTCTAAAATGGCTTCCTCTGTTAAAGGTCTTTGATCCAAGCGCGCTATCGCGATTGCGAGCGATCGTCTCTGTAAATCGTAGCGAGGACAGTCACAGAGAAGGTGTAGAAGACTCTCCTCGCTACCACAGTCATCACACGAGGCGTCGTCGGCCCATCCGATTCGGAAAGCAAAACTAGCCATATTCGATAAACCAGGATAGCGTCGCGTCGCAGAGGCCAGCTGGGGTGCGAAGGCGAAGAGAAGGGCATTAAACGCAGTGTTGAAAACTACGCACCACGTTTCGCATAGAAAATGGTGAAGATATCCGACTCTTGTTTGCATTTTTTTTTATTGTTTGTTTGTTTAAGCCGGCCGAATTTTCATATGTACGGTTTGGCCGCCACCGATCTCGGGGTCATGGTCTTTACTATTCCACTCTGTTTAGGTACCGCACGTCCCGCACAAGAGTCACAGCGAGGTGTAGGAGAATAATTCGAGCATAACACTGCGTTTGTTACAGTCGTACACTCTTGTCGCTATAGATCCGAGTATTTTCAGGTTTTCCCGTTCCTACATATTCTAAGCTACAGACAATGATTTTACAGTTTGCTTCGAATACCAGATTTATACGGGCATCAAGACATCCACATATGGTTTAAAGTTTACGTGGTATATTTCCGCAGCATATTTACATGTAGAGACGGGGGACCAATTTCCGAAGCAGCTCGTAGGCTTGAGCGGTTTGTATGAAGATTTCGGTGAATAGTGACAAACTTGGTGCTTGCTGATAAGTCAGCGCTTGACGCTAGAAACAAATCATTCTGGGATTTTACGTGCCAGAACCATAATTTGTTTATGTGGTGCGCCTCCGGATTAATTTTGACCACCTGGGTGATACAATGCAGCCACCGGGATCGAACCCGCGATCTCGAGCTCAGCCGTGCTCAGCCCCTGGGCTACCGTAGCGGGTTTGACGCTAAGACGTTACCTGTCAAGGTCATATAGCTGCTATCATTTGCAGGGTGTTTCACGTAACTTGAACCAAGGATAAAAGAAACGTGGGCTATGTTGGCGGGTGACCTTGGCGAAACTGCGCCGTGACGAAAAATGGCTGACGCCGCAAGGAGTAAAAACACGTGAAGAAATCCTCGGGTTGACGTCACATTTCTCAGGGAGGTTCCTGTAAACAAACTAAATAAGTGGCTTTGAAGAGAAACTTTGGGTGGGAATCGAACCCGGGCCTCCAGGGTGTGAGGCGAGCACGCTTCCCTGAAGCCACGGCTGCTCCACGGTTCAGGCTTACTTAAAGTGTGCCTAGTGCGTGCGCGATTCTGCACGTCACATCGCAGCCATCTCGCTGTTTTCGAACATGCGCAGCAAAATACGCAAGGGCTTGCAGCGAAATATGCAGGAATATATATATATATATATATATATATATATATATATATATATATATATATATAGGGGGCGTTTCAGCGAACACTTTCAAAAATATTTAAAAGTTGCGTGTAGCAAATAGTACATTTGTAGTTCATGAGCTGATCTACCCAAAGAGGCGGACATTAGACAGGGGCCGTATTCTGAAACGTTCCAGTTCGGCGATAGTTCGCCTTTCGCCTTTGGGCGCGCTCTGATTGGCTGGTTGAGCAAAACTGGAAAATAAGTATGCCATCTAGTAGTTCCGATGAACGTCATTTTGACGTCATGGTGTAATTGGGTGCTCCCGACATATATTGAATAAATGAACACACCTGTGTCGTACTGCGGCCGATACATTTGGAAATAACACACCCGCGTCGCTCTGCACTCGCACGGTGCGCTTTCTCGTGTGTTGCAAAGCGTTCGAGTGCGCGTGTTCGTATACTGCATGCTGACGTCACGGGTAAGCAGCCGGTTGATTTACTGAACGTGACTATCCCCGAAGTGGAACATTTCATAATATGGCGCCAGTTTTAAGCGTACTCAACTATAGCGTACGCTAAGCAGCGTACGTTTATTACAGTTTTAATTGGCCTGTGAGATTGTCATATGCCGTCGTCGCGCTATCTCCCGACTTCACCGATAGGTGGCGCTGACATCTCGAAGGTTACCCTCGTTATGCTTCGTTTCGTTCGAAAGGAGAAGCGATCTCGAAAGCTCCACAAGGTTATCCATAATACACTGTCGTTGAAGCGGCCTGAGACTAAGCGAGAGCCATTTACGCAGTGATTTGCTACGAACGGAGTGAATTCTACAAAAGCAACGCCACATTCAATTCGAAGCGAGCAGCAAGGATCGCCGCCATATTTTATGTAAACCACGTAAAGTCGGCAACGGTAAAACTGAGAAATAGCGAGCGTACGCTAAACGCTAAGGGTCGTTTAGCGTTCTGCGTATGCGCAGTGACGACCCGCTATTTTATAGCGTACGCAATGGTATAGTGCACGTTAAACTAAAACTGTCTATTACTTGCACAAAAGAAATTAACGCATAATCAACTAATGAAGTAGTGAAGACCAATGAAGTTTAATGAAGACTAATGAAGTTTTACCTATTTACCTTATGGGCCATATTGCAATTTACAAATTCTAGCCATCGAGTTCGCAAGGCGGGTGCACTTGGAACGAATTCTCAGGATGACACAAGTTTATATTAATTCCCGAACTTTGCGGCGAAATGCATTGGCGTTCCAATTTTGGAACGCCACTCAACGCCAGTTTTGGACCGCACTTTTGTGCTTTAATGCGTGAAACGACGTTTTGTTACAAATGTAACTGGAACGCCAATGCCATTTCTCCGCAAAGTTCGGGAATTAATATCTCGAAACTGGGTCGCTATAACGTAAAATGATTCCAAACTGTTTTGATTCCAAACTCCTGACGTCAAATATACGTAACCAATACGTAATATACGTCGCGTGACAGACAGGCGAAGTTGGGAGTGGCCCGAAAATGTTTTGACCAATCGTGGAGGCTGATTGCAGAAAGTGGAATCAAAACAGTTCGGAATCATTTTACGTTATAGCGCCCCTGGTGTCATGCTGAGAATCCAGACGACGGCGACAACTAAACTTTTAGTGAAGGCTGAATAAATTTCATAGTGGGCCTCACCGCTGCTGACACGCAACGAGGAGCGGCCACTGACAGGCGCGCAGTCGCGCCGGAGTGTTCGTGGCGATGTTTTCACGGCATAGTTCGACGTGCTGCCTCAGCGCAACGGAGCGTACACTGAAGAGCTTCCATAAACATCTGCTACCGTGGCCTCTGGATGGCCTCACCACTCTCAGCAGACGTGTGCTTCACGTCTGTGGCAAACATGCGTTCGGCCAAACACTTGCGTATGTGAAAGTTAAGGGGGGGGGGGGGGGGAGAGAAAGGAAGAAATAAAATGTTTGACGCGATGGCGGCGGCAATCGTTCTATGAAAGACTGTATACAGGTTTACGCTAACCTCAAGGGTTCGCAAGGTTTCCTCGCCTATACTGGCCATCGTCGACCGCGCAAATGGCTGTAGAGGCCATTACGTCCGACTTGAATTATCCAGCCATTTGACGGCAAGCGGATCTGTTCCTGCGTGAGAACGAGCAACTGGATGTCCGCGTGAAACGGCGTATATTGTCGTGATCATTATATGGCGGCGCCCATACCCCCACGCCCTGGCAATTTCTGCGGGCAGGAGTGGCCAGTGAGAAGAGAGAATTTGGAGAGGAGGGGGTGCACAGCCATTTGGCATCGACAAACCGCCGAGCGGGCCCGCTCAATCTTCATCCTTTCTCGTACAGCAAAGCGTTGCCGCCCGCCTCCTTGCGGACCCGCAGGACAGCGCAGCGTGCGCGCGACCCGCACCGCACGACCCCGGCTATTTTGGACGAGGTAGTATGGAAGCGGGCCTCAAAAGGAGCTATTGAACGACGAGCTCTGCTTTCGAGATTCTTCCTTTTCCCAGCGACGGGTTCCTCTTTGCCGACTCAATGGAGACGACCACTTGCGCCGCGCGTTCGGCGTTTTTGGACCTGCCGCAGCAGCTGCAATCGCATTCCTCCAGTCTGTCCGACAGGTTCTGTAGGTCATCTCACTCGCTCGAATATTTCTCTGTCTTTAATTTTTGTGTTTGTCGCTGACTTCACCGAGAAGAAGCAACAGCTGCGACTGAACGAATTTTCGTTATCCCCACCCCCATTCCTCGCTCTTCTCTGTTGCGAGCGTCTCATGCTTCCATTTGTACTATATATTGGTTCAGTCCTCCGAGTTCTTGCGTTTGTCGCCGCGAAGTGTTCGAACCAGACGTTCTGTGAATACAGCTGCGAATATCCGAGGAAAGTAAAAGAAAAAGGCTGTTGCGTAAAGAGAAAGAGCTGAAAAAAGTGTCACAACGAAAGAGACCATGCCCGTGTGTTCTTCTATACATTGCTTACATAAGTGGGTTCGTTTTTCTGCAAAGAGTAAACTTGCTTGGCAAAAACTTCCGCATACAATGTCTTACAGCACGTTTGCTTTTCTTTTGTGAGATCTTGGAGCTCTGCGTATTGCTATTGCTATTCATCGACTTCAGGCTTGTGTTCTTGCTGGGCTCTGCATAAATACTGCACACGGCCCAAAGTACCACAGTTACATGAAGACAGGTCAAACGTTAATATAGACCGACCCCTATATATTGAACTCACCAAGAAATAAAATATATATAATTCGAATGTAGGTCGACCCATACATCTTTTAGATAGGCGAGAAACTTAAAACATGACAACAGTTTATTTACTGTAAGCTTGGCTATTAGGTCTTGCTAGTCGATATCTCAAGGTACATCTCCTTCGCAACTGCCAGAGAAGTCGTAGTCGTCCGATGCTTCGCTGGCGTCCTCGACACCCAAAACGACGTCGTCTTCGGTGCCGTGGAGTGCTTCTGAAATGCACTGCTTCCTAAACCCAGTCTGAATAATCTCCAGACAGACCTTAAGGTAGGTGCGATGGAGAAATTCTATTAGCTGGGTATTTTTGCTAGATTTGTTCTCGAATATAGGTCGATAGATCAATTCCGGTAACATTCGAAAAAAACCAACAAAAGGGTCGAACAATATTCGAATAAGTTCGCTAGCAGTGCGCTAAACTCCCGCATGTACCAACGCCGCCTTCTAAATACATTTGTGTCTTGCACTTATTAAAAACTTGAGCACTCGTAGCAAGCTCATCTGTACATACTTACTAACTTTATATTGACCCCAAATATAGTCCCGCTAATGCATTAATTTATATCCTGTGGCTTGTAGCACCTCATCAATGAAAACTAAACAATTCATACGTACCCAGAGCACACGAAGAAACGAAAACGTATTTAATAACCACCCTTAGAAAAAAAAAATCAAGCGGGGGTACTGAACGAAAACAAAATAGACAACTTATGCTGATGCTTGAAGATGGTTTTCTTTATTTTCAAACAAATAATTAAAATAAAATTATAGAACTATAAAGTTCGTGAATTGCAGGTGGAAACTACTCGCCGCGTGGAAATTGCAGTTAAATGTTGCATTTGTGAAGCGTAGGGCCACAAATAGATGTGTAGAGGCTGAGTGCGTGATAGGTGCACACGGCAATTTTGCAAGAGGGATACTGAAAACGGAGGAAAAAGACTGCCATCCTGCATGGAAAAGAAGAGTTCGTGTGTAAAACTGATTAATAAGGTTTATTCCTTCCAGTAATGAAGACAGGGCCATAATTTGATAATGATGCCTAGGTTATCGGCTGTTGCATCCCGAATCGGTAGGGCGCATTCTTCGGCTGTTTCCATCGAGGCAGGCCCTTTCATCCACGTCGCCCAGACGGCGAGTGCCCGACACTGATGGTGACGGGCAAACAAGCGCCCCAAATCGGCAGTGCGCATCCTTTGAGTGTTTCCCCCGATGCCACCCCCTTCATCAGCGGCTGCCTACCTGGCGACAGTGCCCGACACCGACCATGACAAGCTGACCGTCGCGGGATGCCACTGATTGATGCGAGGGGCCAACTTGGTGGAATACTACCGTGGGAACGGCGATGATCTCGGTTTCCCAGATGGCCACGCAGTTGCGGCAAATGCGAGGGCGAGGGTGCAACATAGGAGGTGGAGTTCTGTGAACAATACGACCCCTCTGATTGGCCGCACCAAAGTCATCAGATTCCCTAGTTGGATCAACTAGGGAAGATGACTGTTTTATAAGCGGATACATTGGGTGCAGTGGTGTGTCCTGACGTGTTCTAATATGTACTCAGACATTTAGTGAGCTGAGGCTTTCAAAGTGCTCCCCCATGGAGTGGGCTTCCATGTTTGGAGCCACTGTAAATATGTAGAATAAACCCTTTTTTTCTCTCGCTCTTACTCCCGGACGTACTCATTCCTATGGCTGACGGATCACCGGCCCAAACGCTACCCCGAGGCCCAACACCGCGCAATCGCACGCACGGACGTCGCTCGGGCTGAAACAGAGAGCCGGCATTTGTGACTCGCGTCTCTGCAGACCACAATGCATTATAGTAGCGTATGGAGAGGGCGAACACGCTGAAGAAGCTTTAGCTGGGGCCCAATTCAGATGCCGCCTATCTGAATACATGTAAAACGCAGAAATACTTTTCTGAGATAACCTCTGGACCGATTTTAGTGAAATTTCTTGCATTTAAGAAAAAAAAAGATAAATTCTGGTGACTGTTGGAAGCGAAATTTTGAGTAAGGGCCAGAATATTTTAACAAAAATTGCCGTGCATCGGTAAGTTCGAAAAAAACATACAAGCGCTAAATTTACAAATTTGTAACTCTGTATCAAAACAGATATCGCTGTTGTGTAAACGGCGTTCATTAGAGCATATAAAGCGGATTTTTTAAATATTATTTAACGGCTCAGGTGAATTGGCTACAGTGTTTACAAGGGTTTTGCAAAAGTCCTAGTCACAAAAAATAATAATGTATTTGGCAGGGGTGTGTATTTACCGTAAGCTTGGCTATTAAGTCTTGCTAGTCGATATCCCAAGCTACATCTCCTTCGCAACTGCCAGAGAAGTCGTAGTCGTCCGATGCTTCACTGGCGTCGTCGACACCCAAAACGACCGCTTCATTTTGTCCGCTTCAGATGTATTACAAATGCAGTTTACAGAATATTTATATCATTTATCCTTGTTGAGCTACAGAGTTGTAAACTTGATAGTTTCGTTTTTCTAATTTGTGCACTTTTCAAGAACTTTCATTAAAAATCAACAACCTAACTCGAAGATTGGCTTTCAACAGTCACAAGAACTAAACTTTTTATTTTAAGTGTAACAAATCTAATCAATTTCGGCGCTGTGGTTGCCGAGAAAGACGATTGCTCTTTTCCCATATATTTATTAGGGGCCCCCTATTAAAGCGATATCTTCAAGTGAATATATATCCACCGTAAACTTGGCTTACGGTAGATATCTATCTATCTATCTATCTATCTATCTATCTATCTATCTATCTATCTATCTATCTATCTATCTATCTATCTATCTATCTATCTATCTATCTATCTATCTATCTAATCTTAAAAACTTACATGCCCCATATCAACTAATGACATGCGATTATATGGATATAATATCAGGTGTTTGGGAGTATGAACCGGAGTCTGCTGAAATATTACATGTATGTGCATGCGTGCCATTTTATACCTACAGAACAAGTTCTGTAACAACGACAGTGGTTAGGAATTAGTAAGCGCTAATCAAAGTTTAGCGCCAAAATCCGGTTGTTCATTGCCGATATTGCCGAAGCTGGTAAAACAGATTTACGAACGAGCTTACAATTACTAGCTCGTTTATTTGTTTGTTTTTTTCGTCTATTTTTTTTTCTCGTTCCTTAAATGGACACTAAAGCGAAACAAGACATCAGTTTAGACTGATAAAGTAGCCTGTGAAAAACTCTGTTGTCGGTAATCTCGCGATGATAGGTTCAATATTAGGACAAAATGAAGGTCAAAGTCTCATTTCTTTAATTTCGCGCCGAAACCCGAATGCTGGTACTTCAGCGTGATGGCACGGGTTTCAAAGTAATTTCTCGCATTTTGGTGGCGTTGGCTCAGTAAAAATTTCCGAAACTTGCCATATTCATCTTTGGCTCCTTTACACCAAAATCCAGTCGGTCTTCACCGCTAAGTAAATACTTAGGCTATAGCAGACGCCTTCAAAATCCAAGACGTCACGGCGGGCTGGTGCGGAAACTTCAAGGCGGCGTTGCCACCGGCATTTCGTGTTCACCCTTCTTCTGGCCTACCAAGTGTTTTCTCGCGGTAAGAGTGGTGTTTGTGGCATTGTGGAAGGGGATTCACTAATTCAGAAGAAATAATTTTTTTCTTTAGTGTCGGTTTAAGCTGCTGTGTGCTGTTATGGCCATAATCTGCACAAGGTACATGAGGGATGCACTGCAAGAGAATCCAGAATTATTGGGATCGGAATGGAGAGGGTCTAATTAGTGAGCTCTGTCGTTCCGGAATCATAGTAAGCGTGTTATCTTTTTTTTTATTTCACACTCCACGCACTCCACCCTTCCCGAAACAGCCCACCGCAGCCTCGAATCGCTCCTCCGACCTCTTGCTAAGTAGTAGTGGTGTGACAGCAGAATCAGAGGATGTGATTCCGGTTAGCGTAGCAATGGAGAGTTTTTTTTTTTCTTCTCATGGCGAATTCATAAACGCGCATTATCACCCATTTGGTCCTAAGTGGGAACGAAGCGACCACTTGTCCTTCTGCCTGTACAGCGCGCGAGCAAGATGCGATAGGAACGATGCCCCGGACAGCGGAAAGACGGCAACAATGCACGAAATTAGGAAAGCGAGAAGAGGAGCAGACGACCACGACGAAAAGACGGGCTTTCTGCAACAAGCGTGCAAAAGCGTCCAGATGCAAGTGCGGCTTCGTATATAGTTACCGCAATAAGCGTCCGCAGCCCCTTGCCCTTTTGTCCGGAGCGTCGACTCGATTTAGTCACAGTACGGCCTTAATTACGTTCTCGCTGCACTCCCAGACACGGGCCCCACTGCCTTCACCTTCTCCTCTTCGTTAGTCTTTCTTTCTTTCTTTCGACATCACTACAGAAATGTAGTTTTACTTTACATTTGTATCCTGATTGTCTGCGCACTCACCTGGCGTCTACGTCACTAAAATCCACAATTTGATTCGCACTGAGGCTGTGCACTTCCCGCCGACCGCTGCGCGTGACGCTTCACTTCATTTCTTAACTCGAGTGTGTATTGCATATCGAGCACGGCGGCACGAGCGCCGGTCGACGAAGATTCACTCTCCCCACTCCGTCTTCCTCCCGCTTCTGTCTCGCCCTCGCGTACCTTCCACGTTTTGGTCGTAATCACGAACTCAACGATCGATGAATCCACGACAATGCAGCAGACGGCTAGAAAGCTCTGATTAGAAATTGAGAGCCAGAAGAAGAACAACAATAGCAAAGGCCTGCGCTGTAGAAGAAAGGCAAAGAAGCGCGTGGTTAAGCGAGACTGTCTGCAGATAAGCGCGCTCTGTTTTGCCGCGGAGAGCAGGGAAACAGCGAGCGGTGCCCAAACAGAGGAAGAGCCGTTTCCAAATTAGTTTGGTCTGCGCCGTTCGCGTTCCCACTGGGGGCAACGGGTTCGTAATGAATACATCGCTTAGCGCAGCGCAACCCCTGCTTTCACTCCCGTTTACCAAACGTGCTGCGGACTCGTGGTTCATCAGGAAGGCCCACGGTTGGGCTTCTGTTGCTGGTGGTTTAAGGACAGATGGTTTGAAGGTTGTACCGATTCAATTTTGTTAACGATTACTCGCCTGCTCGCTTGTAAGTACCGAAGCGGCAAGACTTCGCGTCGAAGATCGATGAACGCTGGCAGAATCCTATAGGCGCTGTTCCAAAAGCACCGAGTGTGATCTGAGACGGAGCTTCGGTAGATAGACCGACTCCGACCGCCGTAAAGCGGTGTAACGAACTCAATGAAGCGCAGAGGAGCACAAATGGGCTCACTCACTCACCACTGCATCGTACACACATCCACTGTCGTGCTTCAATATATAGAGCCGTGAGTGTGAGTGGCAGCAAGTGTAACTGCAACAAAGTCCACGCGAGTGAGTGCCGGTGGATGTGAATGTGTCTGAGAGTGTCCGTGTTGTAGGTCGACACACTAACTTCAGCACCGCAAACGTTGTTGTGCACGAAAGGCCAGCACTGCGGAAGAGAGGCAAAGACGCGCGTGGTTATGCGAGACTGTCTGCAGATAAGCGTGCGCAGTGAAAGTGAGTGAGGAATAAGCGAGCGAGTGAGCGTCGTGAAATTTTGCCAAAGTATGCAAGTTGAAATTCCATGACGAAGCCCCGGCCACCGTTGTATTACACATATAAACAGTCAGATGCACATTGGACCTAGAGAGACGCGCTGCAGTATGAATAAAGCGTAATCTCGCAGCAGCTACTAAATTCAACGTATGGTGTGCGATACAATGTGGCATGCGTGTTCATGTCGACATCACCGGCGGACAGGAATAGTTGCGTAGTTTTTCAAGCCGAACCGCCGTGTGCAAATGTCGCGTTCTTAATTCAACGGTACACTCCTCTCGAGTGGTCTATGTAAAAATCAGGCTGTCTGTGCTAATCCCCAGGAAGCCAACACGATAGGAAGCAATGCACAGAAAACTATGCGCTCGTTTAGTGAATCACAGTCGCAGTCCCGGCTGCTCTATTCGTCTTCTTTCAAATCGAACCAACCAGAAGTGCGCTTCTCTTGCGTGAATGTCTTATTGGCCGCAGCTCAGTTGCATAGTTTGCCATGAACGCATTCACGCCGATCGTGATGTTTCTTCGTATATGCTTAAATGTGCTGAAAGCGCGCTCTCCGTTGATTATATATATATATATATATATATATATATCATATAGGGTTGCATCTCTGACAGCTTTCAGGTAGGATACGAGGGTTTATTGGCCAGTTGCCCACTCCCAAGTTCACGTACCACGTGATTCCTTGCAATAGTAAGGATGGTCTAAATCCGCCCCCAAGGATGTGAGCTGTGGCACTGGCTAACACTCTCAGGGATAACCGTAGTGCACATAACAAATACCCAAGAAAGGGGACGGGAAAACAGCGCCGCGTAGCTCAATTGGTAAGCTATGCGAAGACGTCGGTTCGTATCCCACCTGCGGTCAGTTATTTTCAAAGCGAAGCTTTATATGGCGAGGCGAAACGAAAAAGGATCTGTTAGTCGCTGTCCACAGAAAACTGTCATCATCAGCATTGGCTCGAGCGTCGTTGTCTTCTTCCGCAGCTGGCTCGTTGGCGCCCCTCGGGTTGCGCTCGTGCTCGTGCTCGGCTCGCGCTCGTACCACTGCTCCCGCGTACGTCATCGTCGTCTTCTTCCACAATTGGCTGCATTGCCGCGCATCATTCCAGCGTAGAATTTCACTTTTCTGTCGTCGTAAAGGGGAAGCCGTGTTTACAGGGGTATATATGAGCCATTCATTGTTTTACCGTAACGGACAGATTAAATTTTGAAGCAATTTAATTTCGGAGAATCGCAAGCCGCAATGGCGGACGAATGCTGCTAACCACGCCGCCGAACGAACTCGAGACATCGAACGCAAGCGACAACGGCGGACTGCGGGCATACCGTCAGTGACGTCATTCTCTCCGTCGCAGCCGAACGTGTGTGTAACAGCATTAAGAAACACAAAGACGTAACCAATAATTGAGAAATACTTTAATGCACCGTCCGGATTAACCCAGTGATAAACATCGGGGCCGCACGTTTCAGCTTCACTGGTTAACCATCTGTATGGAGGGCTTGGGCGGTGATTTTTTCATCCACTTTTCAGGCACAATATTTACATTTCAAATCAATAAACAAGTAACTCCCCTTATGCTTTCCTTGATACCATTGTCTCTTAGCTTTATGTGGTTGTGACTTATTCGCGTGTATGCCTTCTTTTTCTTTAATTATGCTTTCCGTATATTTTGTCATCGGCTCGTTCTCGTCTTTCAATTACGAAAAAGATGTGCAGACCTCGTCGAATGGCGTGCTTTACTTGTTTTCTTTTATATTGTCTCGATGTTACCATTTTACGCTCATTAAATGTACCCTGCACGTCCATGTGAAGACCGGCATATCATTAAAGCATCTTTCTCTTTCTAATTGAGTTCTTTTATAACGGAGAAGATATCAGGGGGAAATTAGTGTTCTTATTTCTTTATAAATTAATCCTGGCCTAATTTTCTGCTCGTGGTTGTTTGCGCAAGTCTGCGTATTTATTTATTTGGTCAGTTAGTTAGCTAGTTACCTAGTTAGTTGGCTAGTTACTTAGCTAGTTAGCTAGTTATATATTTAGTTAGTTCGAATACTCTCAAGGCCTGTAAGTGTTATTCAGAGTAGTGGTCAGATGAAATACAACATATGGAGAAAAAGTTAACAAAAAGCACGGCACACGCGTCAGTCTGGAAGTTGTTGGAAGCGGGCGACGGTATTTCCAATTGACGCATTCCTAGGGATGCAAGAGTGGCTGAACAGGTTCGTGTGGTAGGCTGGTACTTCAGCATTGAATTTATGGTCTGACCTAGTTGAAATATCTGTTGGGCGAAAGAAAATATTGTCTTTCAAAACCGTGAGATATGTTGGCAGATTGTATGAAAAGGCTGAGATGAGGACACTTACGACGCGCTGATCGAAAGGTCGGGTAAATTTTTAAATTATATGCGGCAACAAGAAAACGCCGTGTGTTGTATATGTGTCTCTTTTCGGCGTCCATGCATAAATCCAATGTCAAGAATACAAACCATCTGAAATACATAGCTCATCGCGTTGGCAGTCCCCTTTATTGCAAGGACGTTTGCTTCAAGTCCAACATTGAATTAAGTATACTCATACACGTATATAGTGTCTTCTCCTTCGCGTTCATGGCCGCCATTTCCGATCTTACGTACAAGGTATATTTGTGTCATGTGTTAGTGCGTGCGTGTGTCTGGCTGTTATTTTTGCTTTAGTTGAGTGATGGCCCGAATCATCATTTATTTATTTATTTATTTATTTATTTATTTATTTATTTATTTATTTATTTATTTATTTATTTATTTATTTATTTATTTATTTATTTACTTACTTACTTACTTACTTACTTACTTACTTACTTACTTACTTACTTACTTACTTACTTACTTACTTACTTACTTACTTACTTACACATGAAAGCAGTAACATATCACACAAAATAGAAATAAGAACTAGGCTAGCGATTTATTCTGAACGAGATACCGTACACAAGCTCTTGAAAAGGAGGAAAGTGGGAGAACAGCATAGCACATGACATCACATACAGTCAGAGGAGGATCAAGTGCATAACGGATGTCATGCGCTCGCATTTCAGGCAAAGCGACGTTCGCTAATGAACCTGACATTTCCATTTCCTTGCTAGGAAAGAATCAATAAACACTAGTGCTCTGCCTATGTTCATAAATATAGTGTTAACAGTTAGTACTGAGGCCAGAGTGCGAGGCTTATCCAGAAAGTAAGGCGCCGTAACCAGAGTAGGCGTAAAATTAGGCAGGGCTCTTTTATCTCGATGTCATTGGAGCGAAATGATTAACGCACACATTGGCAACGTCAGTGCCTGTACTGCTTATGCACCTGTTCCGGTGTCACGCTACAAGATTCCACCTTGCGAACGGCCCAATCGCTTGAGGGTCGAGTTCAAGAGGTCCCAATCAAATCGAGTCGGCCGGCTCAAGGAAGCTATTTTGTTTTACTAGCTTCCTACGCAGCAGAAATTTAGCAAACTCTATCGTAACCAAGAGTTGGAATGAAACCGATCTACATGAAAAGGAATGGTTGTGACGTAGATACCGCCCCCCCCCCCCCCCCCACCCCTCCTCACTATCGTATACCCACTTTAAAAGTAAAGCATAACCAGAGCTGAAAGAGCGCCCTTCACGTTGTGAGACCCTTACTGTTTTCAACTGCTTTCAGCGTAAGAGCCTGGAATTATTAGGTTTCAGTTTTGTATTATTACTTTAATTTTGGCGAATGCGCGCGCTGATTTCGTTGCTTTGACAGACTCGATACGCTGAGAAGAACACCGTGTAGTACCTGTATTCATCCAGACGACGCAGGCTCTGTCCTTAGCAATGCTCGCTTCAGCACACAAATTCTAAGCACAGATTAGACGGCTGAGGTTTTTTTCTCTTCCTGTATTTCAGATGTGAAGAAACAAATGCACGAGTCTCAAAAGTTGAAGCCATTCGATACTTATAAAGCAAAAAGAAAAAAATTTTTTTTGCTTTGGTTGTCTTTATATTATGATATCAGCGACTAAGTTCTTCTGGTGCGTGGTGGCACAAACAAAGCGTGTTTACCCGTTGTCTTCACGCACTCCGTGTTTGCAGGGGGAAGAGACAGAGTCATAAACGCACACCCATGCACTCACGCACACACAAGGCACAACTAGCAATCCAAGGCACACACTTTGATGCATAGGGCCTTCAGAAAAGATGTGACAAAAGTCACAACTATGGAATCTGTCACGCCTTCGTAAAATAACCGAGTGACGTACCACTGGGCAACCTGCGGTTCGTATACAAAGACTCGTTTGTCGCGAAGAAAGAGCGTTCGATACATTGATTTGCATTGTGCTCGGTCGAGCGAACACGCCACAATGTGCTCTCCGGTCACGAGATCCCGCCCTCGCTGCGCCTCTGTCTTGCCTCGACGGCCATATTCGCTGACTGTACGGACTGGAACGCAGCGTGCGTGCATGCATGCGTGGCTAATTTATTGATAACGCAGCCCAGCGTGTACTTCAACGCCATTCGCCCACGTGCCCTCTCTGTGTACTCTGGCGAAAATAATAAAGCACGAAGAACACATCTTTTGATACTACAGCTTGAGTAAAGACTGCATGGACTATACTGCATCTCTCTCGTCATGCAAGATAGAGCAGCACCGATTTACTGGCGGTACGGGGAGCATCATTTGTTGCTTTGTCTTGCGATGTACGCGTACAACATAGTTCTCATCTTCCACACGTCTAATGATTTGCTTTTAAGACATTTTGTGAGGGTACAGAAAACTATCTACCCGGTGCGAGCTTACGAAAGGGCGCGAACCAGAGCAGGCGAACCAGTTCAGCTCAGCATAAGTATCGAGCTGAAGTATAAAAAACAAACCAAAACACTAAAATTGAGTTTCACTTCATATCACAATGAGTTCAATTAACATTCGCAAAAACGGTAAGGCGCACTGCTCCAGGAGTTCGGAAGTGACGAGCTATAGTAATGTGCCTATACAGTTTAAGAACGCTTCTACAACTTCGCGGTGGATCAATGACTGGGCGATTCTCACCATCATGTTATTGCATTTATTTAGTCTCAATGATTTCCGGCGTTACAGAGAGGAGTGGGTGGAAACAAAAAGGGAGAAGTCATAACAGGTGTTCGCGTAGTGATGATCTGAACAATGATGAAGAGCCTGTGAAGGAGACGATGGTAAACGGCAGGTGATTCTATTTCAGGATAAGTCTTGGTACGAATGAAGCGTCGTACTGTTTAGTTGAGCACCTCGGTACACTGACTTTTAGCTGGTGGTCGATTCTTGGGGAAATGAAGCTGAGGGAGCTAAAGAGAGTTTGTTTGTGACTTTCGTTACTGTGTTACATTTTACGAAAGAGGCATAGAGGAGAAATGCGACATCGCATTGAGAGGTCAGGGATAAATAATGTTTTCTTCGTTTGTGAAACAATAGGAAAACTAGAGAAGTTAGAAAAGACGAATCGATTCATGCAATTCATGCCAGAGCAATTCATTGGGGATCGGCGGTCTAAGTCCTGTGTGGCGGAATGGAGCGCAACTTCGGGATTGAGACGCACTTAACTAGCGCTATACGGACGCACTTGGAAAACAAGAAGCACACAGGATCCGAAGCTATAGGCTCTGAACCTTTCCTTCTCTGAAAACACAGTTTCTGTGGGATCCGCAGGACCTAAACGCGGAAGAGCAACGTTGAGTTCTTTTTCCTCCACAAAGAGTTATCGGAATAAGTCTACACGCAGGTTATTTTTCAGACCAGAACATTATTTTGGGGTGAAAGCGGGCGACTGGGTGCTTGCGCACCTGTCACCATCTTTTTTATACGAAACGATCTCTGTCAGCCTGCCTCTGAAGCTATCTAAGCGCGTGAGGATCCCGTAACACACACAAACTAGCCTAACTTGCTGCCTGGAATGCAACAACGCTTGTGCACCGAGCTTTTAGTGAACGTTCAAGAACCTCAGGTGATGCACGTCCCTGCGTGTGACCCTGTGGTTCCGCACCATCATTTTATTTCATGCGTGAACGGAGAAGTAGCAGTTAAGGCAAAGCCATAGAAATAAGCGCCGATTTTTATTTACAATACTAACTTATTTTAATATGAACTAGTGCACTTCTTTCCCTTTTGTTTTATGTACTAACAGGTGCACGTTATTTTATGTTTAACTTGAAGAACAGTGTTAGTTTTGCATTAAGCCTATTAACAACAACAGAAAGCTTTAGAATTGCATAGAATTGCTTTAGAAATGGAATATATTTACCGATTCGAAGGCAGCCCTGCCGTGTCTGCTATCCGCTCTACGTCGTGGACCACAAGGCCAATTTGTGCTTGTGAAAAAGGACATGACATCACTTTCCAGTGGCTCCCAGGCCACTGCGGCATCATGGACAAACGAACAGGCCGATGAAGCTGCTAGGAGGGCTCACGAAAATGTTGTGAAGGAACCCATCCCACTTTCAAGAACCGACGCAGCAACAAAGCTTCGCGTACTTGCGCGTGATGTTATTCGATCCAAGCGGAACACGCCAGGTTTCCGCATACTCGACTGCACCGCCTGGAGCCATCCCTCCGACTACGCATCCAATCTGGACTTTCCTGAATCCAGACAACTGCTCTCTACCGACTGTGGCTTGGAGTATGTTATCGGAACGGCTGACAGTGCTGCCTGTGATAGTTGTGGCAGCGAGGAAGCAATCGAACATATCCTGTGTCATTGTCCTCGCTACAGCTCCCAGAGACAGTCGCTCATGACGGCGTTGACCCGCCTCGACGACCGGCCGCTTTCTGAGCAGACAATCTTAGAGCGCCGGCTGATGCGGTCTTCCTCAGGTCATGTGACCTGCTTGAACGACTGTGACATCCCTGAGTTCCTTTGTGTTGTGTTGTGGTGCGTGTGTGTGTGTGTGTGTGTGTGTGTGTGTGTGTGTGCACGCGCGCTTTTTTCTATTAATCTCCCTCTCTTTCTATGTGTGTGCATTTTTCTTTATCTTTCTGTCTCCCCTTACTTCTTCCTCAGTGCAGGGTAGCAAACTGGACATCTACCTTCCGGTTAACCTCCCCGCCTTTTGCATCTCATTTATCTCTCACTCTCTTTTAGAATTGCACGCGTTGCGCATACAGTAGCGTCGCGCACGTGCGAGCGTTGCGGTTTTCACAGCACGCGTGCGCGGACTTGAGCACTGCACGGGCTCGGGCTTACCCGAAAGCCCGGGCCCGGCCCGGCCCGTGGGCCGGGCCGGGCCGGGTAGAGCAGTTTTTTCATGGGCTCGGGCCGGGCTCGGGCACGGCGTGTGCTTTTTGACCCGGGCCCGGGCCAGGCTCGGGTTTTTTGACACGGGCCCGGGCCGGGCTCGGGCTTTCTGGTGGTGCGCATGCAACGTGCAGCGAGTTATTCTCAGGCCTCTCAACTCTGAAAAACATGTATTTTTCGGTCTCGGGCCGGGTTCGGGCCGGTTTTGAGCCGGGCTCGGGCCGGGCTCGGGCCTAAGGTAAAGGGGTGGCGGACCGGGCCGGGCGGGTAACGTAGAATATTTCCGGGCCCGGGCCGGGCCCGGGTCTCGCCATAAAAGTTTTGATCGGGCTCGGGCGGGCCGCCCAATGTAAAAATGGGCCCGGGCCGGGCTCGGGCTGCAAAAATCGGCCCGTACAGTGCTCTACGCGGCGGAACGCAGCCCCTCACGCACACGCGACGGCGCGTACGTACGCGCGTGAGTGTGCGCAGTACGTTACGTATGCGGGCACTCCCACGGGCTAAATGAGCTGAAGCGACGCGCGCCGTCGCGTTCCAAGAAACGCTTGCGTGCAGCGTACGCGTCATCATGGACGCAGCACTGAAACTGTCTGATGACCGCGACTCAGCGGCATTACGTCGCTGGATCGCCACGGGAGGTGCAGTGCAGCGACGATGCGCCGGTGCGTGTCGCGCTCAAATCAAAGAGGCCCGCGAATCCCGCATGCTCCTACCGACGCCCTCGTACTTCTCTCCACGTACAGAATAATCTCTTATCCGACAATCACAGACCGTCACTCTTCCTACAGATCCAATCGTTCATCGCATTGAGCGTAGACGCGGCGACACTGTCAGTGAGGTCTGTGGGCAGCCTGCTAATGCGGTACACACGCACTAGGAATGTCCACGCGCCTTCTACTCACCCTATATTATCACACGTGCAAACACCACGTCCATGCCTTACACCTGGGCGAGCTAGGCCGCACCACCCGAAAGGCTTACGCCACATTCCGTGGCTCCTCCTGGTGCGTCACGCCCACCACATCTAAAGGGACATTGCACCCGTCGCCCATGATGATGATGATGATGATGATGATGATGATGATGATGATTTATTAGCATCTCCTTTGAAACGGGGCGGTGACAAATAGTCACCTAGCCTGCTTGAGTTACTCAGGTATGCTATACACGCTTTTCATTCTTGCATTTTCGTATAAATCTTAAATCTTTTTTCTCTTCCTCAAAACTTATCCATCTACATTGAACCACTCCCTATGCCTGTAACGGATCTGATCGTATCAATATCTTCCCTGCTTTTTTTTTTCACCACTACTATTAAAGTCTCTTGCTTATCTCGACTGCTGGCCGGTTGATGCTTCCGTCCACTTTACTTCTGGAAGGTGTACGTTACCTGCGGGCCTCACTGGGTGAATCCCTTCGCATTCCATTAGGATGTGCTGAGTGGTCTCCGGATTTTTGCTGCAGCGTACACACGTCTTATATTGTTGCGAATAGTTGCTCCGCTATGTTTTTGTCCTTGGGCAACCAGCTCGAGCCTCATATAGCGAGCACTTCCCTTCGTGTTGTCGTACAGATTTTCCCTTCTATTTCCTTTCTTCTAATTCTTGTAAATCTCCATGGTCTTTTTTGCTTCCATTCTTTGCCTCCAATTCACTGTCTCTATTCCTCTCAATTTCTTTTTGATGTCTCCTGGTTGTCTATTTACAGTTTCAATTACCCTGTACTTGGTTGCCAACTTTCTAGACCTCTTCCTCCATTCTGTGTCCACGCTTTTCAGATACACATACTTGTGCACTTTAGCCGGCCATTTATTTTGATCCAACTGTGGCATCCGCCACCGTTGAGCGCCGTCTCCACAAGCGGAGATGACTCGGAGTAGAGTCGTCATGCAATAAAGTGTTCTTCCTTCCTTCGCTAGGTATCTTGATGCGGGAAATACGCAAGTTCCCTCCGGGAGGACCAGTCTTTACTCGTTATTTGTGCTAAAGGCATTGTTTGGGCGACTTGAGCTCATGGCAGCCGTGAAATTGTGGCACACCTAAGAATTGTTGCCGCTGCTTAGCAAGTTTCCTGCATGCATTCAAGCTACCCTATACTGAGCTGCGCACGCGCCTATATTTGCACGTTTAGAAGAGCGGACAAAGTCGTGCATCTCTTGAACTTCAGCAGGATATTAGTCCATGAAGCACAGACAACTCATTGCCGCGAACTGATGAATCGCGAGCGGTGTTTGTTACACAAGGGGTCGGTTGACTATATATATATATATATATATATATAATACATGGGAAAGCGCTCGCGGTGGTTTCTACGTGGCGGCAAACCACACTTTCGCCACATCGGGCATTTCAAACTTAGACGGCGACTTCAAATACATATAATTTCGGATACACGCGCAAATAAAGCAAATAAAAACACAAATGTGAGAGCTCGCGCGCCTGCGTGCCCACGCACAAACACACAGAAACATTCGCTCTCATACCGGTGGGATGGTGACTCCAGGTATGATGATCAGTAGCTGAGCACGATGTAGTGGGTTCGATTTCCGTCCGCAGCGGTCTTTATAAAGATGGGAGAGAATGCAAAAGCGTTAGCGTGCCGTGCTTTGGCCGCCCGGTACAAAAACCCCCAACTGGCCAAAATAAATAAATCAGGAGCCACATTCCAATCCCATTCTTCCTACGGCGTGACGTTAAACTTGTAAAAAATTTTACCGCGCAGGCACAAAGGCACGCCGGCTTTTTTTTTTTTTTTTTTTTGCTTTTTTTCCCCCTGCTACTTATATGGCAGTTCGTTTTTGTTCGAAAATAATGCGGAAAATCAACGAGATAGCTCGCTCCGTCTACTGGAAGTCGAGCTACTATTTTTATAAACGAGCGCGTTTCTATTACGACAGCTTCAGCGCTCCCCGTGTGCAAGATAGGGAGGATGGCGATGTGGGAGTGCTAGGGATGAGCATAGTGCTAGGGGGAGGGGGCGGGGGGATGAGAGGACGGAGAGTTATTTCTCTTTTCGCCCCGCTGAGCAGAATCAGTACATGCTCACGACAGCATGCTTTTCTCCTCTCTATACAGGAGAAAGCACGAAAGGGTCGAAGAAACAGACTGCTGGCCTTCTTATTTCTAGTCGGGCGAACGCGGCCCTCTCGACTGGTCGCACGCGATCGGAGAGACGACGAAAGCCAGCTCTCGGGGGGCTCCCCTTCCCCCCCCTCCCCCCTTTCTGGAGGAAGGAACGTGGGAAACGACAAAAACAAAAGTACACAAAGGCGCATGAAGAGATGTAGAGAAGAGGGCGGACGAGATGGCGGAGCTAAATACTCGGAGGGAAGAACAATACGAGAGTCAAGAGCCAGCCGAGGCATCGGTCGTCATCCAATCACTCCTCCGCCTCCGCGCTTCACGGAGCGAGTGGTATAGAAGTGGGGAAGTGGGTGAGTTGAAGGCTGAAAAGTAGCCGGAGAATGACAGCAAGGACAACATAGCTTGGAAGAAAATCGAAGAACGAAAGATAGCAATCTGCACAATGCCGGATGGCTGGCCCACAGGGAGAGCGACCACAGCCGCACGTATTTGGCGGCGCAAAAATACTGAAATTGCAAGATGGCTGCTGCCTGTGGGGAAAGGGGGGGGGGGGTGATACCTTTACGATGTTAGTATGCGCAGGGTATATCGGAAAAGCAGACGAATTCGTTACAGCTACGAATATCAAATCAAATCAAATCAAAACTTTATTCATCTTCAGGAGAGAAAGGGGATGGCGGGAAAAAGTGCTTAACCGCTGCTTGACTAAGCCCGGTCCCCTGTGGTACAATTTGACAGTGAGCAGCACTGGGATAATTACATGGCAGTATGACGTTGTTATGCCGTTGAATACAATGTTATTCGGGAATGTTTCATGTTTTGAGCAAGAAAAGAAATTTCGCTACTTTTACACATTTTACAGATTTCTCTAACCGGCTTTCAGCTGTGTACTAACCGGTCTGGGCGTGTTGATGCGTGACGCGCGCAATTTTTTAGGAAGGACACGCGTGAATGATGCTGTCTGAGAAAATAGACAGGAACATGCTGTAGAATATTAGACATTCTGCCGCTTACTGCTGCTGTTTTCAGCCAATTTTTGCAGTTTATGTACTCCTTTGTTAAGGAGTTACATTATTACGCAGAATTATGTTTGTTTCAGTTAAGGTTAGTTCGTTTAATATGTGTTCTCTCTAGGCAGATAAAATGGCGCCTTTGCGCCGGCACCAATCTTACTACTGGTCTCTTCTTCGAGGAGCCACGAACGGTACAACATGGTCTATTTGTGGCGTGGTAACCCAGGCAGCAATCAGAGTCACATTTACCCACTCCTATATCTTCCTCATTTGAATGGCCGACAACCCCACCTGCAACAGGCACATGCAGCTGGGACGAGACTTTCGCACACCGTCTCGGGGTCTGCCGACGCTGTTGTGCGGAGAGGAGAGTGACATGCCCAGTGATTGACAGACTGAACAATCGACGACAATCAGAACAATCCCAGAGGAACTCCGCGCAGAAGGCTTTATCTGCATTGCTCAATTTCCTGAAATTTACGGGCTTACGTAATGCACTTTGAGAACGCTGCCTGCTACAGCTGAATTGTGTACGTAGTGTAGGTCGTCTTTGCTTCTCTCCTCTCTTTCTCTTTCTAGTCTTTTACTTCGTCAAAGAGAAAATGTGATAGGCACGTACTGGAGATATACCGCGATACGTTATAGCTGGGAAAAAAAAAAGTCCTAATGTTTAGCCAGATGGCTGACATGAGTCCATTGTACAAATACGAGACAACATATGACAAGACACAGAGCGAATAACAAAATGTTTCGATGCGAAATACAAGGACACCTGTGAACGAAGAGGAAATTTCTGATATATATATATATATATATATATATATATATATATTTTTCGTAGGTTCGTTTTTATTGCTCGGCTCTCTGTAGATTTTGCTTTGCTCTTAGTTGTGGGATAAAATATTAGGCCTAAATCTACTAGAAAAGAAAATGAGACAGAAAAAAAACACGATCGCTTGCAATTTTGCCGGGACCTCCTATCGTTGACAGCAATTCCCGGATGGCCGCCATTTGGGTCCACTCTTCATGTTTTTCTTCCCAATTTTCGGATACAATTAGTTGCAATCATTTCCTTTTATAGCGCGCGCGCGCGCGCGCGCGCGCGTGTGTGTGTGTGTTTGCGTTCGTGCACCTGACTGCTAATGCGTACTTTTCTCGGCCGGTCGAACCCGTACACGTGCGGTGCTAAACATATTACAAGTGATGGGCGCCGTCTCGTTTCCCCACCCATCAACTCGGTCGCCCGAAGCACCCCAGAACTGTTTATTTTTATTTATTGCTTTCTCTCCCCCGTCTCAAAAATTAACTTGTTTTACTTTTGTTTTCACCTAAGACATTCGCTGTTTCTGACGACACACACTTTAGCTATCGAATTGACAAACGGGTGAAAGAAAAAAAAAGTTCCCTCCGTCTTCGTTATTTCTTTGCTTAACGAAAGCCCGCAAGCAAGCTGCCTCGTCCGATTCTCGCGCTGCTTCTTGGAGAATTTCTTAGCTGCAGTGGTTTCCAATATCAGATATTTATTTCCACCTTGTTCGTTGCATCGCGTTACAAGATCGTCGTCCCCTTACTCACCCTTCTGAAACTAGCCCTTGGGCAGCGGCATATTTATGAAGTGCAAACGTTTTTTTTTTTTTCTTCTTTTGTTCAATATATTGCTTTTGATTACGTATGGATTTGTGCTCTTGTTCTGGCGCTGATGGAGCTATGATAGAGCATTTGCGGTGATGCCTTTTCGTGGTGTCACCCACTCGGTTTCTTCTCGCACGCACGCACGCACACACGCGCAGACACGCACACACTGGTGCACGGACGGACATACGGACATTTGGAACGGAAATTAGTACGCTCAGGATGGTCCTTGCAACTTCACAGGGCTGAGTAAACCAAATCGTTCATCGATTTTTGCGGGGCGTAATGAGACTAGCGCTCGCATCTGTTTAAGCGTTATGCCTAAGCGTCTTAGTCTTTCCCATTTTTTTTTTTGCGTTTGTTGTGAGCCCTCTGCAGACTCTGCGAGATTTCTTCGTTTGCCGCGATGCACTTCTTGTTTTTAACATTTTTCTTTAGTGCACCGCTGCTGTTGAATGATTAATCTGTAGCTGTTGAGAGCAGCACAGATAAAAATTTATTGTGTTGTCGAAAGCCTTCTTGAGACGCGCTGCAGCGCATGTGTTGATGTGTTATGTGACATAAAAATTGTTATTCTTTATCGTGTGTACTGCAAAGGCATATACACCGATAAAGCAGATTTTTAATAAAGTCCAAAGTGAAGAAACAGAATTGCTGATATCCATTAAACGTTTTCGTCAAAGGTTTAAGTGGAGCCAGTGTTGCTGCAGCTCTTGAGTAGTCCTAAAATAATAAATATAAAACATACTGGCAGAATCAAATGAATTATCTTAACAAGAACCTGCAGGTCTTAATTAACAATCGTAACATAATAGAACACGGACAAAAACGGCATTGTGCGTTTGCAAGAGGGAGATGGTCAAGGTCAAATTATAATTACATCTACTTTGCCAGCTGCATGAACGATATTTCTTATAAATTCAGGGTAACTAATACGCTCCTATTATACAACATGTTAAAAGTTGGTGGGCACCACGGCGGCCGCATTTCGATGGGGGCGAAATGCGAAAACACCCGTGTACTTAGATTTAGGTGCTCGTTAAAGAGCCCCAGGTAGTCCAAATTTCCGGAGTCCCCCACTACGGCGTGCCTCATAATCAGATCGCGGTTTTGGCCCGTAAAACCCCATAATTTAATTTTTTAAAGTTGGTGAGCACCTAATTTCTCATTAGTGTAAAGCAAAGTGCCTTTTTTGAGTCATTAAGGAGAAGTCAAAAGATTGTGAAATAGGTCGTGTTTTTGAACATTCATGCTTGGCACATAATTAGTGTAGAAATCATTCCTCAATCTTCTGTTTCCAAAAGACATATGCGCCCGATAGCTTGATCAGTGAATTCGTCGCCTAATTTTGTATCACTAATAAATGTAGAAATTACGAAAACGAGCCAGGATGCTCGTTAAAAAGGCCTATACACCGATAAGTCGCGGATGAACCAAGGACACAAAGGATTGCTGCTCAAGTTGCCTGATATAGGAGTCCAGCATATGTTAATCTCTCGGCGCCAACAAACGATGGAGAGCAGAGACGGAACAGCGCCCTTTGTTCTATTATTGTCTTTCCATGGCGTGACAATTTTTTTATACTTCGTGCCAAGTAACACTCTCTGTCATCGAAATCAGTTCACCGTGCCTAAATGCGTCACCAATAGGCTGTGGCTGGACTAGTCTTGTTGTATGCACCTAAGCATTTTAATAGCGAGATGCTCACTTTTGACACAAACACACGGGGCTGCTACTCGTTCGGGGGCTAAGGTAAACTTGCTGTTCCTTTCAGTGATCATATATCTTTAGTTGTCTTATTAGCACCTTTTTTTTCACTATTTTCTATTGCCAGTGTAACAAATTTTGCGAAAGCGACATGCTGATTGCTAACGTGAAAGGCTCGGTGAGTTTAGCCATCGGCAAATAACATGTAGAGTTTGTTCCGTGGACTCAGTTTCATGACCTCTTGTTTGCGCTGGCAGTCTAATTCAAATGGCCACTTTGAAGTCTTGCGCCAGTTCCTCACAAAATGGTCGAGGTTCGTATGTCCTCCTGTAAAGCGTGCTTTCCGGTTTGGGTTCCTTTTATGCAAAAAAGCGCGCTTCAAAGCGCAGGTCGCACACCGAAGCGGCCCGCTGCTTTTCGAGCTTCTCCGCTACAAGCGCGCATTACTTAAGTGTTTCTTGTGTCAATGGATGCGGGAATGCATGATTTCCTGCGGTGAATCCTTTGTGATGGTGGCCTACGTTACGCAACATATCGCCGTACTAAGAACATGTAGTGCATTTCTGGAGGTACACTCTGTACGGCTGCGAGACTAGTATGCCTTCACTTCATCTCTCGGTAATCGGTGACTCATTTTCGTAGCTTAGAGATAACCGACTCACAGGTCAACATCTGTTAGTGTTAATTCGCGCGTGCGCTCTACCAAACACTGGGAAATGCATTTAGCAGGTAGCTGGCTATACAGCATCGTTGGGGATTCTGCAAAGCGTTCCCAAATAGACCAGCGTGTTTGTGTAAGGCGAACAATTGTGTGTGTGACGATAGCAGCAAAGCGGTGACGATGATGACGACGATAGTATGACAGCAATGGCGATGACATGTTTGAATTTTTTTTTTTACTGAGGCGAAGAAATGCTACAGCCTGTTTGGTTGCCACCTGGGCCCATCCCGAAGACGGTACAATGTCACACAGCATCTACGTAGCGCTAGCTGCTATGACAAAAGGACTGGGGACAGTGGGCAGATCTCGATGGTGGTGCAGTCTGACAAAGTGTCTCAAAGCGTTAGCTGTGGCAAGATATGAATTGAACTGGCGCACTCTCGCTTTTATAAGCAAAATTGACGCCCGCCATAGACAGTCCCGAGATTTACTATTATTCGCGCGTTCCATTCCTATGTCTGAGGCCCAGTGGAAACTGGCGCACGCCCACAAGCTGTCGCTTCTTGAGCACTCTGCTGCTGTGCGAAGTGGCGCACGCGCGAATCTTCTCGAAGATCCAGTTGGCGTTCGCACAAGAGAAGTATGCATGCGTTTGTGGCTTAATAGGCGGAACATCAAGCTAATGTGCTGGTCGTCTATGGTTCAGTCCCACCATCAGATACGTAAGTCTTTTTAGCTAATATTATCGAACAGGGCCCGCAACGAGGCGAGACGAGAACATACGTACCGCAGACTGCTCGGTGGGGAGCAAAGAATGCTTCGCAATAAATAAACTGTTGCGGCAGGTACCAAAAACCGCGACGGGCTGATATAACGTTTTCTGCGTCAAATCCCGAAGGGCTATGGAACGAAATTACGAGCGTTACGGTGAAGTATGTGCAAGGCAGTGAAAATTCTGTGTCTTTCGTTACTATGCATACATGCACCGGGATATGTCCTGCGCATGTAGGCGCGATGCGTTTACTCCAGCCCGCGAGCCACTGGTAGTGGTGACATCGCAGCGGCGTTGATTAGTTCGAAGATTGTTAAGCATTCCGTGTGTTCTCCATGCAGAAACAGGCGAGTACAATTGCATAAATCTAATTAAATGTCTCGTTGAATCGTTCTTTTGCTATTATAGGTATGTCAGATACAGTAACCTTGCGCGCAAGGAGCAAGTGGCGTTCTCCCCATAGGCCAAGAACCCTTTGCAGCTCGAAGCACTTATCCGGGATGCGAACGCCTTTAGGGACTGCCTGCAAGACCAGTCAAGCATTCCGCCTGTTTGAAAGGACCCGCACGCTATGCTCGTTGCTTCTGCTGTTGAGCCTAGATTGAAAGTCACGTGCTTCTATCGTCTTTTATTTTTATGGCGGTCCTTTTTCTTTGCTCTCCTTAGCTAACCTTCTGTCACCGAACATAATTGCATATAAAATGAAGGCCTAGATTGAGCACGCTGACTGCTTGCCGCGGCTTTTGAATAAGTCGCGCCTTCGACAACTGCCGCCGAGTCAAGCACGAAAAAAATTTCGGTTAAAATGTAAACGGGCAAAGAAGGAGTAAGCATTATAAATCGACCTAATTAGGACGTCGTGCCTGGAAGCAGCGCGAGCGAGGCTCAGGGAGCCCCGACGGCTGGAGGCCTCTTGCTCTCCATAGCTCTCCCTCGAGTCTCTGCCCTGAGGAACGCGCGGTGAATCGAGGAATTTATTCATGACGGAAAGGAAGCGTGTCGGCCACGCTATTAGTCGGCCTTTCTGAGATCGCTCTTTGTTAACTTAGCGGAGAACCAACAACACGAACTGCAAGATTGCTGACTGAGGCTGCTTCGACAAAAAAAAAAGAAAAAAAAACTTGCAAAATGGCGGCGGTTAAGGGTGATTTCGAGGCTCTGTTTACTTGCGGACTCGTTTATTGCGCAACGTCTCTCTTTGGCAGCGATTCATTGTGCCTTTGTTTGCTGTTTGCTTGCTTGTTTTTGTTTTACAATACGAGTCAAGCTCTTTTCACGATGCGAAGGGAAGAAATGTGTGGAGAAGGGGTGGGGAGGGGGCTGATATAAGTTTAGAACAGCGCACTGTTTTCTTCAACTAAACGGTATGTGCGAACAGAGTGCCTTTATACTGGACGTTTTGTAAATGTTGCTGTGGTACCAAGACACAAGTATGTATATGACCTCTCGTAAATCTTTCGGTTCATGTTTGCTAGTTTTCCAATGTCCCGAACGGTCGGGACATAGCTTTTGAGCTTGATTTCTCCGTTTAGTCAATAATAGTAATCCCTTTTTTTATTTCTTTGCTCTCAGTGGTGACAAAAAGAAACATATAACACGCGCAACTTATTGCTTGTCGTAAAGAAGGCTGGATGGGGAGGGGTTGAGAGGAGCGATAAGGTGGAGTGAATGATACCTTCTTTTTTTTGTGTGTGTGTATCTGTGCTCATTCATGTTGAGACACTTGATGGTGCATATCTCTGCACGGAGATTACACTACAGGCGAAAAATGGGGAAGAAAGTGCTCCCGATTGCCAGTTGCGCTATCTTCAGTCCCTCCCACTTCCTACGGTCGTAAACGGCGGACCACGTCTTGCGAGCAACGCGCGCACCGCAGCTGAACTGGAACGAAGTAGGGCGAGCAGCGTCGCGAAAGTACGCGACCTGCGAAACCTGAACCAATCCCTCGCCTCGCATGTATTTAGCCTTGCTGCCTATCCTTTAGCGCCTCAGATCCGACACACCGGCAACAAAAAAAAGAAAGAGAGAGAGAGAGAGAGAGAAAGAGAAAGCAAAGATGGCGGTCTGCCACAGGGCGCGTAGGGCCGCACCGGAACGGGTGCCGTCGCGGCAGCAGCGCATACCAACGAGGGCGGCGGTTGGCCTCGGGCGCGCCCCGAAATTGGCACCAAAGCCGACTCTGCTCGCAAAACCCACGCACGGAGCGTCCATCCCTCGTTGAAGCCTCGCTGCGTCGACAGGTATCCCCTTCACGCTGTGCACACCGTGCTCCCTTTATGTGTTCAGCCTGCTCCCACCGCGATCTGTGCGTTAACCGCGCGCCTGCGCTGCTCGCTCGCTGGGCACACATTCGCGCAGAGTGTGGCTGCCGGCAAAAGTGAAAGCGAGGATAAGACGAGGCTGGGCAGCCGCGCAAATGACGTCCCGGCGATTTGTTTCTTCCGGTGCGAGTACCGCGCTTGTGCTGCTCCGCGGACACCTCGTTTGACGAGCCTGCGAACGTATTGGCCGGCACGTCCGCTGCGAGCACCTCAGGTTGGCTGCAGCGGTTCGCTCATGCGGGAGGAAAACGCGAGAGAAGGGCGAGCTGAGAGGCGACCGGAAAGCGATATAAATGTAAACGGAAGTCTCACGCCCAGCTGTGTTGCGTGAACGAACGCCGAAGCGAGGCCCTTTTGACAACACCATCTTGATCGGCGTTCTTTTAACTGTCTCTCTCATATGAATCTACTTTTTGTTTTGCTTTTTTGTTGTTTTTTTGCTGTACTTATCTAGCTAACTGCAAGCTTTTTACAGCCATCAGCTCGAACAATATCAGGGTTCAGCATGAAAACAGTGAAGTATTAAAGATAAACTTCATGAAGCCGTACAGCAAAATACTGTCAGCCCTTCTACTGGGGTGGAGATGGAAGACCAGCGAAGCTGTACTATGGTGGGAATTATGTATTTCCAATTATGACTATTAAGATGTGATGGTGTAATTGGTTATTTGAACTATGAAAGAATGAGAAATATATATGATCCGATGGTTTTCATTTCTTTAGTGACCACAGGGACCATGGCCTTAGGGTCGCTACGGTACAGCGCTATAGGGTGTACGGCAAAGGATGGCACGTTCTTCATAAACATGTCACCAACGCCGCGCGCGTTCACTGCGAACGCGGGCAAAACACCGCCGCCGTCGAAAACAGTTGTGCGCGTTGATAGTGTGACCACACACAACCGCTGTCAAAACGCTGGCTACGTGACGAATGGCTAGACGCCGTTGCCGACATTGTTAGGGGAGAGGTGGGCGAGAGCCCAGAGATAGTCAGCGGCAGAGGCCGGCAGGGCTGCGTGCATGCGCCACAGTGGGGGAGCGGGCAGGCACACCCACAGTCTAGGGTGCCTCGATGCCCTCCTCGCCCACCACTGCCCCTCCACTATGAAGTCGCGTTTGCTATACGCCGTGCGTTCGCTCCCCGTGAAAGCGCGCGTCCCTTGCCCTCGCTCGCTTTCACTCGCACATACAGAGCTTTCACTCGCCAATGATAGTTTTCTTTTTCTATTGCCGGACGCGACGATCGAAAGGTGAGCCCTTAACAGCTTCGCTGTAAAGGTGCGTATAGCTGAATGGCTTATTATTGTCACCCATCGACCTGAACTAATAACCACGAGAAAGCAGAGGCAAGATCTTGGGTATAAAAACGGCGTGCAACGATGAGATGATTTAATTATTATGGTGAGATACGAAAGAGAACGTATTAAATATCTCATAGTAACCGGCCATTCTTCTCGCGGCTCTGCAACAAATGCCTATCGCGTGCAAAAATATTCATAATTTCTGTTCAGAGACCCCGTAATGTTTTTCGGGGTCTTGTTGTGGTCAAGCTACCTCTTCTTTAAGCCATGCGATATTAAACCGTCCGTTAGTGCGACTAACGCGAAACAACCAACAGAGATTGCGGCTCTCCCCTACTATTGTAGTGCTATAGGGGTATGCATTATTAAATTTTTCTTCATAGCCATTCATACGCGCCCACGCACATTTGGTCCCAAAACGAGGAATTGCACTCGCGGGGGCAGTTTCCGCCCCCGGAAGCCAAAACTCAAAAATAAAAATAAATAAGAGATAAATATTATCGGAGTCAGTTCGCAAAGCGGCTCCCGATGAAACGTGTCGGTCGTGCGAGCGCAGATACAGCCAGCGCCGTGTAAAAACAGCCTCCCGAGGGCGGCAATACCCTCCAGCGGAAACCGTCGCAGGCAACTGTGCAGATGCGGCAAATCGCTTACGATAACGGCGATGCATGAAACAGGAGGACAGGAACCTAACGAGACTTAGAATCTGGGCGTGCAGACGGCACGGCGAGTGAGCGCGGACAGAAAATGCGACACGGCCACAAACAAGCTGTGAGTGATGGGGCGCGCAAACGCGCTCAAATGCGCCGACCGGCTCCTGACTAGCCATGGAAAAAAAAAAAGAGGGCGATCAATAGACAGGATGTTTCGAGCAGGATGGACGCGGTACGTAAAGAAGCAAAACGCGCGCGCACGAAAAAAAGAAAGGGACAGCAATACAGCCGAATCTGCATTCAGCAAAGTGAGTGCTCTACGGTGAGTACGTACTCTGCTGTTTCCCGTGGACATGCGTCTATCTTGTCTGCAGGAGGCTCCTCTGAATGCGCGTATCTTGCGTGCGCCTGCGGAAGAGCATTGGGAGACCGAGGGCTTCCAAAAGCGAGGACACGATTTTTCGTTTTTCGTCTGAGGAAGATACGTCTACTGCAAGCCGAGAGACTAACGGTACCGAAAGCCAAGATGCGGACGCTCAGTAATGTTCTAGTGGTTCGAAATGGCTCGGCAGCCTTCGTTCTTGGTACAAATGGCTGATGCTCAAGATCAATGCAAGATACAAACCAGCACCATTAAAGCGTGCTGACTGCACCGTGCAGCATACAGGTCGTACGAGTATGCGCTCATTCACGTTGTCTTTGTTAAAGAACATATCGAGCTGTTCCACATGGCCAAAGTTATCATTAAGCTAGGTGAACTCTGCTGATGTTTTGTTCATTCCTTTTCCCTATAGACGATAAAGAACGTTACTTGCATAGGTCGATACAGCCGTGTCTGAGAACGAAGGGTGCTAAATCAGATGCAACAATGCTTTAGTTCGCACTTATGTGCTACACATAACGCAAGCATGCATAAGCTATTGCCTGCACTTAGTGTTCACACACTGGTGAGTATATAATTGTCACGAGGGTGACGCCCACGTTAATTTTACTACAGCGGAGGCTTTGCCGTGTTTTGTATTATTTTTTATATATTATTTATTTATGTTCTTTATCCTCCTACCATAACCTTCCCTACTCAAGCTAATGAGCCATCCTGTCAATAAATGATTCATTCATTCATTCACTCCTTATGCACTAGCAGACTGTGTATTTTTTTGTGCTGTACGAATGTAGGCATTCAAGTCAGTGTTAGTAAGCCAGACCTTTTTTCTGGTTAACGTCCCTGCCTCTCCTTTGTCTCTCTCTCAAATAAGTGGTTGCGCGCGCGTCTGACACTAGCCGTAGAAGATACTCAACTATTAAGACGCGCAAGTAACCTTACGGGGCTGCGAGCCTCTTTTTTGTTAGAAAAATAGTACTCAGAACAAGCTGAAATATGTGGCGTCTGCTGCTCAGCACAAGGTCACGAATTCGATCCCAGCCATCGCTTTTGCATAAGGCGACACAATGCAGAACTGCCCGTGCACTGAGATTTCAGTACATCCTAAATAACCCAAGGTCGTAAAAACTAATCTACGATGCCATTTCTGCATAATCAGACACTTGTGCGTATGATTATGCTGTGCTTATGCTCTTATAAGCGGTGGTGTTTACCTTCCTCTTCCACGCCCCTCTTTCTAGCTTCCCTCCGTGTTTGATGCAACTCGAACAATGCTGTGTGACCTCACTGCATTTTGTCTAACCCTTCCTATGTGATTTCGGCCTTGCTTATAAAATAATAAATACAAGAAAAAGTAATAAATCAAAGCCTTCCACATGGAGATAAATAAAAACATAAAAGGTTTTGTTAACGTCCCGTATTAGCCACCGTCTGCTAGCTTCAAAATCTCCCATGCCGGGTTCAGTGTCATAGACAATCTCATAGCTCCGGCAGCATTGGGTGTACGCAAGGCGTGACTGAAAATAATGTCGCGCAGTGTAGCCAGCATACAGCCACTAATGCATCTTCAGAACTCTTAACAGTTAGAACTTTATATTGACTGTACAGATGATGATTGTTCTGGTAACGCATGCTGCGACCACACAATCGCGTTCGGGCTATGCATATATTATAGCATATTACCCGCCGTGGTTGCTCAGTGGCTATGGTGTTGGGCTGCTGAGCACGAGGTCGCGGGATCGAATCCCGGCCGCGGCGGCATTTCGATGGGGGCGAAATGCGAAAACACCCGTGTACTTAGATTTAGGTGCACGTTAAAGAACCCCAGGTGGTCCAAATTTCCGGAGTTCCCCACTGCGGCGTGCCTCATAATCAGACCGTGGTTTTGGCACGTAAAACCCCATAATTTAATTTTTAAATATATTATAGCATATTATAGCCTTATTTATGTGATGTATTACTCCTCCGCTGTTTTTACTGTCTGTTTTGTTTATTGCTTATTTTACATTTCTAACTAGGTGCAGTTTATTTTTGATGATTGGGAAAGCTGGCCTTGCGGTGACCGACTTTTTCAGAATCTGTTCATTAAAAACAAAACAAAGCGCATATTTTTATCAGTATATGTACCTTCGGTGTTATGAGAGCTTGGTAGAAGTATTACTGCATGGCTTAACAATAGTTGGTCTCCTTCGTCAACACAGTTTTCAATACGTAGGCATTTCTATGCTTACCCAACGAGAAAACTGTCCGTCCGACACGTAAGACATTCGCTTCCAAGATAGAGCCTGCAGCGGCGAGCAACCGTGCTGCCTGTCGCTTCAACGCGAACGAAGCAGCAAAAACACAGCGCGCGGAGCAATCGGCAGTCGGCATTCTCTGTACGCTTCGCAGATTGCTTTCAAGATACGGTCCGCACGGCCGTGCGAGAGTACGTTTGATCGGTAAGTGCCGCCGCCGTAGTCCTTTGATTACGGTTCATAATGGTTCGACGTGGATGGAAAATGCGATAAAGAGTGATAACGGCTTATGACCGCAACGTAATCAGCGCACCTGGCGCCGCCACTTGCACTGATTTGCTTGCGTTATCGAAGCACCTTGCGCCGCCGTCCGCACCAGTTCCTGTAGCCGCAGCGCTGTCGTTTGTACTGTCCGGATCAACACTGATTGGCCATAATACTGATAATGACACCGGGCTGCGTGGAGATGAGAAAGTGCCACAATGCTTACGCATACTTAGATATCTTCCAGAGGAGTTTCTGCGCGACAGACAGACAGACAATGAACTTTTATTGAGGTCCTGAGGGACTAATTTTTCTTTTTTTTAATGTTCAGAACCAATATCCGTATCTTCTTACACTTTTGTTTTTAATTTGTGGGCGCCCACTGCAGGCACTAAGCGCCGTCAGGTACTGGCAGCCAACATTTACGACGCCGCGCGACGCAATGCATGCAAATCTCGGACTTCGGTAGCCGCGTCGATGCATTGCTCTCGGCGCGATCTGCGCCGCAAGACCTGGACGCTCAGTAACCGGACATAGTATCACCCGACCTTGCAATTTATTCATAAGTGCTTACTAACAAGATACTATCCACCAGGAATACCCTGGGAATTTCTGAAGTTGTTCTGAATGCTGAAACTTTAAAACCTCGAATTAACGAAATTTGTGATTTAACGAAGTTTTTCGCTACAAGTACAACTTCGTTATATCGAGGTTTAACCGTATATTAGAATGCGAAGATATCTACCCAGCTGTCGGTTTAGGCTCTGCTGGCCTACATGAAGCCCTTGGGCTCAGGGATAGCAGGGAGAAAGTGAACATGACCGCTATGGAGGTTTTTTAAAGGTGATTGGAGGTTTCGTGGCAGAAATGTAAGGAGACCACAAACAACGGAGGCATAGAAAAAGAAGGTTCCCAATAGCGTTTCAGAAAGTTTGATGCTGGTAAATCATACTGTGTGTGTGTGTGTGTGTGTGCGTGTGTGTGTGTGTGCGCGTGCGTGTGCGTGTGTGTGCGCGTGCGTGTGTGTGTGTGCGTGCGTGAGTGCGTGCGTGCGTGTGTGTGTGTGTGTGTGTGTGTGTTTAAGAAAAATTGTGTGGTGGCACAGCCCACCGCCCCGTTCAAAGGGGGACGCTCATAGCATCCATCCGTCCATTTATGTGTGTGAAGTGGTAATAAGTTAATTTTTTATTGATTTTCAACAGTAAACTTTTACATGTAACCATTCTTGGGAAAATTGTGCAATGCAGTGGGTTCAAACACGTGAGTGCTCAGAGTATGGCCACTGAATAGAAATAGCGGGGCGGCCAGTATTACGGAGTAGAGAGAGAAAGAAACGTTTATTGTTGAAACAGTGTCCCGAGCGAGGCCCGGTATCACCCTGAGGTGGGGAGGTTCCTTAGTCCAGGAACCCTCTGGCTTCGAGTGCCCTCCTGGCCCTGGCGTACGAGTTGTCGTTGGTCTTCCAGGTCCCCGAGGGCGAGCTTGGCCCCCCACGTTTCGACTAGGTGGTCTTCGTTTGCTTGTGGTGCTCGGTTCGCGTCCATTTCCGGCTGCATTTCGCTGTCGTCATGCCACGGGCCTTCCAGGAGCAAGTGTGCCAGGGTGTCGGGAACGTTGCAGAGAGGGCAGAGGTAGCCGGGGAGCGTCGGGCAGAGGCCGTGCATTATAGTTCCGTGAGTGTACGTATTGCTTTGTAGGCGTCTGAGGACCAAGCTTTCTTCTTTGCCGTGGTTTGGGTGCGGTGGAGGGTACACGCGGCGCTCGAGGCCTGTAGTGCTGCAATATCGCCGAATAGTTGTTGGGTACGGCTTCCGCCTCTTCTGCCGCGGGTCGGAGATCGTGTGGGGCGAGGGGAGCCCGGCTGACGGTCTCGCGGGCAGCGGTGTGGGCCGCTTCGTTCCCCTCTAGTCCCTCGTGTCCGGGTACCCACGTTACGCAGGTGTATGGAAGCGGAGTGCTGCGTCGTTTTAGTACATTGCGTGCATCAGCCGAGATGCGGCCCCTCGAGAAGTTTCTACAGGCGGCCTGAGAGTCGGTGAAAATGACTGCTGCGTCTGTGCATGGGGTGGTGGCGAGAGCGGTTGCCGCTTCTTCCGCCGTTTCCGGGTTGCGTGCCTTGACGTTTACCGATGCTAACTCGCGGCCTCTGGAGTCTACAACGCTGAGAGCGTACGCGTTTCGATGCGGATACTTGGCAGCGTCGGTGTAGCGGGTGTCCGGGTCTGGCTTGAATCTTCGTTTGATGGCATTGGCTCTAGCTTGCCTTCGACTCTTGTGGTATATGTGATGCATGTTACGCGGGACGGGTGCAATGCAGAGGGACTCACGAACGTCCGATGGGATTCGTTCTTTCTTGTCCGTGTTTGCGACGTACGTCTCGCTGTAGTTCAGGTGTCGGAGTACTGATCTCCTGGTGGGTGTGATCTTGAGTCGTTCCAGTTGGCTGCTCTTGTGCGCTTCGGCGAGCTCTTGCCACGTGTTGTGGACGCCCATCTTAAGGAGACGTGCAGTAGAAACCATGGGGGAGGGGGGGGGGGGTACCAGGGCGACTTTGATTGCCTTCCTTATCACGATGTTGATCTTTTCTATTTCTGCATTCTTTAAAGCCAGGTACGACATGCCGTATGTGATGTGACTGGTGAGCAGTGCTTGTATTATTCTTAGCGTGTCTTGCTCCTTGAGGCCGCTTCTTTGGCTTGAGATCCTCTTGATGAGGTGCGTCAGTTGCGAAAGGGTGTGTTCTAGTCTTGGTAGGCTGGCCGTTCCGGATCCGTCCTTGTGAATGAGGAGTTCCAGTTTTCGTAACGTATCGACTTTCGAGATTGGCGTCCCGTTGAGGGTGACGCAGGGGTCGGGCTCTTCGTAGCTGGGTGCCCTGCCTCTCGTTCTTGCTTTCAGGGCGAGATGCTCATACTTCTCAGGGGCGCAGCGGAGGCCACAGTTTTAGAGATAGCTTTCGATGGTGTTTACGGCTTCTTGTAGGGCGCTTTAATTCTCGCCTTCCAATGTTCGCAGCTCTGGTCCAGAGTGTGAAGTCATCAGCGTACATCGCGTGACGCAGATCTGGTATGGTCTCGAGGAGTTTGGGTAACTTGATCATAGCCACGATGAAGAGTAGCGGTGAGATGACCGACCCTTGCGGGGTGCCTCTGTTTGGAAGTTGGAAGCCTTCGCTGCGGATGTTACAGATCCCGACGGTGGCCGTGCGGTCGGTCAGAAAGATTCTGACGTATGCGTAGGTCCTAGTGCCGCCGCCGATGCCTTCGAGGTTGTTGAGGATCGCGTCGTGGCTGACATTATCGAAGGCTCCCTTGACGTCTACTGCCAGTATGCAGTACTTGCTTCGATTGTTAAGGTGATCGAGGAGGCCTTCTTTCAGTTGCAAGAGTACGTCCTGCGTTGAAAGGTGCTGCCTAAAGCCGAACATGGTGTCCGGTAGGTGGCGTTATCTTCGAGGTACTGGGTAATGCGGTCATGCACCATATGTTCGAAGAGCTATCCCACGCACGAGGTGAGGGAGATCGGGCGTAGGTTCTCCAAGCTGAGATGTTTGTTGGGCTTGGGTATCATAGTGATCTCCGAATGCTTCCATACAGCAGACAGTTCTCCTTTCTCCCAGCACTCGTTTTAGTGCCGGAGGAGTAGCCGCAGTGGCCTGCTGTGGTAGGTTGCGTAGATGTTTGTTGGCAATCCGCTGTTTGCCGGGGATGGTATTTCTAGTCAGCTTGGATAGGGCTACGGGGAGTTCGGCCTGCGTGAAGGGTCGGTCGAGTTCTAGGTTCGGTTTTCCAGCGTGTACTTTGCTGCTAGTTGACGCGCGAGAAGGTGCATCTCCACAGAGATTCTTTTGTATTTCTTTGTATTATTTTGTATTGCCAGTATTACGGACAATATCGAAGGCGTCCTTCGGAAATCGTAGAGCACCCAATAGATCAATATCTCGAGCGTCCCTTAGTAAGAAGAGAGGTCATTACTTTAAGATCAACCAAGGAACATTCCTGATAACTATGCCAGGAACAAGGGAACAAGTCGATAGGAGGAACAAGAAACAATATCAACTTTATTCAACACGCGAGGGCTGCAGACGAGCCAAGACCAGTCAGCGGGACTTTCCGCCATAGAAGCCGGCTTCGCTGACCTTCAAGACCCGCTAGTACAAGCACTGTAGTCGTGCCATCAGCTTGTTGTACTGGTATGCCACTCGCTCAGCCTCCATACAGATCAGTTCCGTTGAAACATGTGTGCCCCAGCGGGACCCTGAGACGTGCGAGTCGAACAGCTCCGGGAAATTCTTGAAAACGACTTTCCCCAGCTCCGACGACGAGTAAGCGTTCAGGCACACCTCAACCTCGTCGCACACGGCCGCTCTGAGCGCCTCGTGGAGCAGCAAGTCGTTGTAGGCGTCCGACCCTTCCGCTCTTCCTCTGACAAGCGCTGTCTTCTTGTGCAAACGTCTTTCGGTCATCAGTTACTGGATGAATCTGAGCATCGTCCATATGATGGGCACCGACGACTTCCAAACTGGTCCGGGCCACGTCCCAAGTAGGCTCAGGCAGACCATGCCGTCCGCGTCCAGGTTCGGCGCGAACCAGACGCGTCCGGCGTCGGTGGTCATGAGCCTTACGCGAGGGGGCTCGGCCGGAAAGTCCGTAGGACGCTTGAGCTGGTACCGGAAGACGCCGCCATCGTAAGGAGTGCCGGAAGGTCCTAGCAGGAAGTCGTTGTAGGCGTCCGACCTTTCCGCTCTTCCCCTGACAAGCACTGTCTTGTGGAAACGTCTCTCGGTCATCAGCGACTGGATGGCTCTGAGCACCGTCCATATGCTGTGCACCGACGACTTCCAAACTGGTCCGGGCCACGTCCCCAGTAGGCTCAGGCAGACCATGCCGTCCGCGTTCAGGTTCGGCGCGAACCAGACGCGTGCGGCGTCGGTGGTCATGAGCCTTACGCGAGGGGGCTCGGCCGGAAAGTCCGTAGGACGCTTGAGCTGGTACCGGAAGACGCCGCCATCGTAAGGAGTGCCGGAAGGTCCTAGCAGGAAGTCGTTGTAGGCGTCCGACCCTTCCGCTCTTCCCCTGACAAGCACTGTCTTGTGGAAACGCCTCGCGGTCATCAGCGACTGGATGGCTCTGAGCACCGTCCATATGCTGTGCACCGACGACTTCCAAACTGGTCCGGGCCACGTCCCCAGTAGGCTCAGGCAGACCATGCCGTCCGCGTTCAGGTTCGGCGCGAACCAGACGCGTCCGGCGTTGGTGGTCACGAGCCTTACGCGAGGGGGCTCGGCCGGAAAGTCCGTAGGACGCTTGAGCTGGTACCGGAAGGCGCCGCCATCGTAAGGAGTGCTGGAAGGTCCTAGCAGGAAGTCGTTGTAGGCGTCCGACCTTTCCGCTCTTCCCCTGACAAGCGCTATCTTGTGGAAACGTCTCTCGGTCATCAGCGACTGGATGGCTCTGAGCACCGTCCATATGCTGTGCACCGACGACTTCCAAACTGGTCCGGGCCACGTCCCCAGTAGGCTCAGGCAGACCATGCCGTCCGCGTTCAGGTTCGGCGCGAACCAGACGCGTCCGGCGTCGGTGGTCATGAGCCTTACGCGAGGGGGCTCGGCCGGAAAGTCCGTGGGACGCTTGAGCAGGAACCGGAAGACGCCGCCATCGTAAGGAGTGCCGGGAGGTCCTAGCAGAAGGACGCGGAGGCCAGTGACAACGTTTTCGCCCAGAGTGATGATGGCTTACAGGACCGGTTGGGCGTAGATGTCCAGGATGTCGCGTTTGGGCTTCAGTAGACAGCGGGGCGTTGGCGGTTCGTCCTTTTCTTCGCGATACGTCGGTTTCGAGAAGGTGAGGTTCGGCGCGTATGGCACTTCGGTTCTGCTTGCGACGTCTTCGCGAGCGCAGGGCCATGGTTCCAGCGTTTTTGCGACGAGAACCTCGCGATGAGCTGTCAGTGGAGCTCGGACCTTAGCCGCGCGCATGTGCTGACATGCGAGCGCGCGTCTTCTTCATTATCCTCTTTATCATCCTGTCTGGGCTTTACCCGTTCCGTGGAAGACAGTAAGTTGGTTGGTTTATCAACCACCAACTTGTAACCTGTAGGTCGCTTTGTTGATACCATCTTTAAGTTTTTATTTATACGAGGTTGATCTCGCGCCATTTTGCGTTGCCGGCTTTGTTAAATAACCCCAGGTAGTCAAATTTAATCCGAAGCCCTCCGCTACGGTGTTCCTCATAATCAGAACTGGTTTTGGCACGTAAAACCCCAGAAAGAAGAAGAATCTCGCGCCATTACCATATTGGTATGTTTGCGATGAAGATGAAAAGATACTATTTTTTACTCTCTTGCTAACGAATTTTTTAGTGTGCGAAAATTTGAAAAACCGTTTTGCCATCACGGGCCCACTCAATAGCCACAAGTGAAGGAACAATTCTAATAAAGATAGTTGAAACCGCATGCTTATTGGCCAATTCCCCGTAGTGGGTATGCGCCAATGTTTGGTAGATGATGTGATGTGAAGGAACAAGGGGCAAGCAAGCAATAACTCTTCTTTTGCTTGGGTGCCTCAAGTCTTGGGCACGGCGACGGTAAAGTTGTTATTGTTGTTGCCTCATGTGCTTGACCTTGCAGGTATTTTAAATGTGTAAGCATTTCTGTGCCTACCCAACGGGAATCCTGTCGGTCGCATAAGACGAATGCAATGGCTCCTACCCCCCTAAACAATGGCTCATACCCCCGTAAGGAGGCAAAAAATCCAATGGCTCATACACACGTAAGGCAGAGGCTACAAGCGCTCAGGAAAGTGAACCGAACAGTGCATACATTATTTGAAATCACCCATACAAAACACAGAACAGCATACGTTTCAATAATTAACAAGCTCAAAAAATGCATCCGAACCATCGATAAAGCATTGCATACCCCCCTCAAAAAAATGGAGTAGGGGTTTTGCAACAGTTTAGCTGGACATCCAGGTTGATAAGGACCGATAAGAGCTGATAAGGGGTGGATCATTTTAGATAAGGTTGATAACGACCGATGAGGGTTGATAGGGGTTTATACTGGAAGGATCAAGTTTCATAGCATTGATAATGACACCGGGCTGCGTGGAGATGAGCAAGTGGCACGATGCTTACGCATACTTAGACAACTCCCAGAGGAGTTACTGCGTGAACTTTTTTTTGTTACTGTGTTGTGGTTGCCACATTAGGTGATGTTGGTGAATAATTTTTCCTGCTACACCCCTGGTAATGCTACCAAGCCCGCAGAATGAATCTCATTATAAGTGCGAAGGAATGTGCCAGAACAAGTTTGTGACTCTGTTAAAGATGCGTTCAACAGTGGCGTTGCTCCAGATAGAAAGATGCTGTTTTTATTGCAAGGCTGGAGATGTTTGCCTGGATGACGGCATCGCATGCTGCTCCAGATATTGGGTGAAAGATGGGATGTTCACAGTGATCAGGCACACAAATGGCATATACACATTTAGATACGTACACACTCAAACTGATCATACAGGTGAAGGCCCGTCGTTCTCAAAATATTACAAGCGCTTCGTTGCAGGCACTGTGCAAGTAGTGTTTTCTCACGGGCCAAGATTGTCCCGCCGTCTTAGGCTAGAGTCCTGTTACAAATGCAACACAGCCTTCAAACGTTGTCTCTTGGACGATGATAGACTGCAGTCGCATAGGACACGCTGCTAGTCTTCAGGGACATTGCACACTCAACACATAGGCGAGTCTAATAACTGAGGTTTGCATTTATAGTAGTTGGTGTATACCACGTTGAGCCTGATGCGATGAATGCGCGCTTGATCTTGTTTACTCAGGCCACGCAGCATTTTGAACTCGAAAAGTCGGTCACTTTTGTAAAGCGGTTCACATCGTAACACACAGAGCAGTATGAACGCCACGTGACAGTTGACACAAGATTCGCAGTGTATTTACTCGAGAATGGTATTCGAATTGCTTCTGTAGAATTGCCATGTGCGGCTCCGGCAAGGCGCTCAGCATGAACATTGCCTTGTGTTCCGCAGTGGCCAGGTAACCACTGCAATACAATGCTGTGACGCAGTTCGCAGGTGTCCTGTGTCGAATTGGCGTGGCGACGTTAGCAGCTGCACGACCGCTCGTGAGCTGGTTAAAATAACCCATGATTGAGTTCTTGGTCTTGAACGTAAACCAAAAGATGCCGCACAGTACAGCTAGTTCAGTGGCTATAGCTGAACTGCGGTGGCGTTGATGCTATGGTTTACAGATTGCGGTATATTGTTGAAATTATAGTACATATATGGTATCTTTCATTTCTTTATCTTTTCGCATGAGTATGATATGCAGGTGTGTAAGTTTGTGCGCGTGTCCCAAATAAACCCATTTGCTGAAGTTGGCGCTTGTGTGTCCACTTTGGCTTGCCCCCTCTGTCATTGTGCTTAAGCATTACAATCTAAATATACACAAAATTCAAGGTACCTAACTAGTTCGTACGGCTTCCAAAAAAAAAAAGAAGAAAAAAAAGGACAACCTGCGGATACCCGTATTTCTAACAGGCTACGGCGTTGCTTGCGCGATTGCCCAAATAACCCGAAATTCGTTTAACATTATCGTGCGAACACACGCAGCGTATGCCGAACACACGCTGTATAAAATTATGTGCCTTGTCTTGCCTTGAAATGTATTCCCTCTCTTCCACTCGTCATGAAGTCTCCGCTGTGAATAAAAAAAAAATGACTACTCAGAAAATGAAAATCTACTCATTAGATGACGTTGTAGATGACGCAGCAAGTCTGTAAGGGAGTCGGGAGCCCGAAAGTCTGGCGCTGCGCTCGTGTGTCGCCCGTGACCCATGTTGCAGTGGCTGTTATAGGAAAGAGGTAAACAAAAAATTACGACACGTGATGCTATTTGCTGTCATGCTTTTGCATGACGCTCTTTGCTTCTGCTTTCATCAGGCAATTGTGCAGTTGCTATGTCCGCTTTGCATGTGTTGTACTCCTTTCTCAGCACGGAGACATACTGCCAGCTCTATAGTAAGTCTTCTCTAGCAGCAACTCCAGACAAACAGTTGTGAAACCGTTTCCTGACATCTCTCTCCGTTTCTATAACTACCATTGTGTTAATATATGATTCGAGGAGCGAAATTTCCTCCCGATTCTCCGAGGAACGACGTTGCCAGAAGGAAAGAGTCGCGATCGTGTGACACCATCCGGGCACGGTCTCGTCGGTGGCACTTCGACGATACAATAGCCAGCACGATAGATGTTTACGTTTTTAGGTCGGGCTTATTTTGGACGAACGCTGAAGAAACGCTGGATTCGCTAACGAGCTGCGCTGCCGATGCCCAAAGTCGCGGATGGCAAACAGGGTGGAGAGGAGTGGGAAGGGGGGGGGGGGGGGGGGGGGCTCAGTGGCAAGCACGCAGCCGCAGCGAACGGGGCACACCGGCGACTTTGGATGGCCGGGGGTGGGGGGTTGCAGATTCCCGCCTTCCGCGCGGATGCTGACGCGTTCTTTAGCACGCGCGTCCATCGATCCGGGCAGGAAGCGCGTGCCTCATTGCGCGCAGCTGTTGGCGCCGCCGCGGCAATCGCTGGTTGGCCGCCGCGTTCACAGTGATCTAGGAAGCACGATGCTGCGGCCCGCCCCAAGTTGGCGGGACTCTCTCAAATGAGACACCGTAGAGTGCGGGAAAATCAAATGATGATGATGCTAATAAATAACTTAAAACCTAGCTGCACATTTAGACGCTCAGGGAAAGCGAGGGCAAGCGACGGACTTGCGAGACGCTAAGTGAAGGAGAGGAGGAAGCGGACATACAAGCGTGAGCGGCCGGCAAGCTTTTGCTAAGCTGCACCGCGACAACTGTAGGAAATATTGGCGCGAGACTGACGCACACGCACAAAAGGTCGTCACTTTTGTGTGTGTCGTACGTTCATAGACTATGTTTGTGTTTCATCGCATCTTTCTCGTTCGTTGAACGCCGCACCAGCGATGGCCTCAGCCCCGCTGCAGAGTTCGGCAGGGAGTTAGCGAGTGAAAATTGTCGCGACACTCATTCTGCGTGAGAAGAAGGGGAAATGCAGCGGCCTGGATAAGTAAGTGCGCGTGACTTCGTGATGTCGGCACGCATGCGGAAATCGGCGCCAGCTATGGTTCGTTTCCTTTCGAGGTACGCCTTGGTCGATTGCTACGTATAGTGCTTTCTCAAGGCTATTTTGTGGCAAAATAACAGGAAGAGTGCAATTACCGGTAGCTCCACGAAATTTGTGCGGCGTGAATTGAAATAATATTTCCCTGTTTACCAGATTTGACGTGATCGGCACCACCAAACAGATAACTTGACTGTAACATTTCCTTCGCAAATGCACTTATCATTGCAAATAACAAATAACATTTATCATTGCAAATGCAAATAACATTTCCTTTCGGAGGTGCACTTATCACTTGCATGGTACATCACAAAGCACAAGTTCGCTAATTTGAAACCCTTACTTTTAATTATTGACTTTTTAGATATTTTGGATTTGAAGCCTTCATTGTAATTCTATTCCGAGCGCGACTGTGTCTCGAGGTATGAGTAAACAGTAACTTGAAACGGAAACATGAAGCTGCGATCATCCCTGGAAATCCAGATAGTAAGAATTATTCTTCTTTCTGGGGTTTTACGTGTAAAAACCAGTTCTGATTATGAGGCACGCCGTAGTGGAGCGCTCCGGATTAATTTTGACCACCTGGGGTTCTTTAAGGTGCACCACAACGTAACCATATGGGCGTTTTTGCATTTCGCTTCCATCGAAATATGGCCGCCGCTGCCGGGATTTGATCCCGCGATCTCGTGCTCAGCAGCACAACGCCTTAGCAGACTGTACCACCGCGGCGGGTACGAGATAGTATAGGATTTCGAAACGTAAACGGTAAACGCAAATATGGGGACACCGCACCTTGTCGCATCAACCACGTTTGCACCAGCGCTAGACGTGCATGCCTTTCCGCCAGATTATTCCTAGAAATGAGGTCAGCGAGGGCCTCGCGCAAGCCCTATTTGAGTTCACTAAATGGAATTGTCTGTGACTAAAAGCACGTGCGAAGCCTTTTCTTTTTTTGAAAAAAAAATGAGGTTGGCAAACTGGGACAGGGTGTGCGCGCTGAGAAAAAAAAGAGTAAACAAAGTAACGGTGGATTAGGTAGAAGGATTATTGGTACGCGGCTTCGAAATTGTTAGCTAAATATCCGTAAACTTTCCGGTACTTTTGGAACCACCTCGATAGGAATATTCACGAGTATCTTCCCAGGATTATGCAAACCAGTGTTGAATAACAGCGCCATTACTGAACGTAAAAAAAGAAACGCTTTCTCTTAGTAAGAACATCGCTCGCAGCACCCTATAGTGGGTAATCAAGAGCGGAGGTGGCGGCAACATTGTTCTTGAGATGTCGCAGGCAATCGTTTTCGCCCTCCCTAATTCTTCCCATTCAAAATTCACCATCTCGTCAACTGTAAGAATTACGCGCAAGCCCATGCATTTACCAAGTGCTGCACCGAGACGTCTTCTTTTCATCTGTTTCCTTCGTTATTTCTTCGCGAACGTGCGAGGGAAGGGGGCCGAGTTTCTTATCTCTTCCTGCGGTGCCTCATTCACTTCTAATTTTTATAGTTACGCCAATCCTTATCGAGCATCCGCGCGCGTGACGTGTGATTTAAATCGGCTGTAATTAAAGACTACGTCACCGCGATGTCCGTGGGAATGCCGAGCGCTTGGTCGTTGGGAGCATAAACGCGCCGCCAGTAGCAGCGACAGAGGCGAATATTTCACATCGGTGTTTCTAATTAAATTGCTTCTTAATGGGAGAGGTCGCTGCGTTGCCTGGAGACGATAAATTAGTGCCACTAGCTGCAACACGCGCAAACTTAGCTGTGCGCGCAGAGGCATTGAAAAGGAAGAATGAGGTAGGTTAAAAAGGGCGGAGGAAAAAGAAGCTAGCTTTTGCTGAACCGAACGGGGGCCTCGGTGTTCGCTGCGCATGTTTTTTTTTTTCTGCCGGAACAGTCGGTTATTTCGCGCGTTCAAACTTCGTTTGCCGCCGCTAATTGCGCGTACTTATGTGTGCGTGTGTTTTCTTTACCATCGCTCTCGGGTGCTGTAACGGGGGCCTGCCATTACGCGATAAGGACGGCAGGCGAGGAGTTTTATTTAAAGTGCTGGTAATAAAACAAAAAAAAAGGGGGGGGGGGGGCTGGCAGGCCTCGGCAAGAACGTTCGGTGCGAGTATAGCGCGAGGAGAAGTAGAAAAGAGGTTGGAGGGCGTGGCTTTAGATGAACATGTGGTCCCTGCATACCTTCGTAGCGCGTGAAAACTAGCGGGCGCGCTATTTCTCGCTCATTTTTTTTTTCAGTATCTGGGGTAAGAAAATAGACAGGAACGGAAATAACAGAAAAAATAGAAAGTCGTAATAAGCCAAAAACAGAAAAAAGAGAGAACGTGACATGGGTCCACGTAAAATTGGTTTTCCTTCCGTCGTCGCTGGTCAGTGTTTGAGGCCCTTTGGCGCAAAAATGGGAGCTTTAATTTGCAGCAGCCATCACAGCTCCGTCAACGATGCAAGAAAACGGTGGGTGCCAGCTGGATGTTGTTAGCTACAACGTACAGCGCGGTATGCGTCGATTTTGCTGGCGCACCATTACCTGCGGAGCTCTCGCGAAGGGAACTTATGATAATCAAGAAAATGGCCAACCGTACGTACGCTTCAATACCTACGCTGTAGATATAAAAATGAAGTTCTATGCAAATGCAAACAGAAAATGAGCCAGATGAAAGGAGTACAGACTGCTCACGGCGTTAAACTGAGCCACCGAAATGTTTTATATTTCGTACATTCATCCCCATTTCTTGGCATTCTTTCTCTGCTCTCCTTCCTGTTTTGTGTCACCAAACTTAATGATGAGAAATGAGCGCTGCGCGTGGTGGCAGGCAGCCCGGAAGTGCAGTTGACAAAACGGATTAGCGCCTTGGTGTGCTTTGAGCATGCATAATTGAATAGCGAGTCGAATCGAATATTGCTTCAAAATGGTCAATGAGAAGAGCTTAGAATATCACTACACGTGTACCGTTTGCTGTTTAGGACATTTGCTTATTCATGCCCTTAAAGAAGAAAAGTTGTCATTATAATGTGAGTGTAAACGGTTTCAACTTTTTTTTTTCTTTGGTAAAGGTACTGGGAATTTGAAAGGAGGAGAAATTCATGTGGGTGCGGGCCCAAAGCAGTGAGACGGGACTGGCGTAGCTGCTTACAAATAGAAATATCTTACATTAGCAGACATCATTCCGGTATATCGACCCCTTTAATCATTTCTACAGTTAGAAGAACAGGATGATAAGTTGTTTAAACTTGCCCATCTGTTAGATGCGTCCTCGCCAGACCAACAACAAGAAGCTACAGTGATAAAACTGCTTAATGTCACGAATAAATGACGGAGTGGAGGCAGACACACTATTAAATAGAACGAACGGAAGAATAGCATATTTATTGGGGAATTTATGCGCAGAAGACAAGTGAACAATTTCGTGAAAACGATAGTGCCGAGCGCTGTAGACGGTCGTCGATTCAAATAACACTGGTCAGGCCCATCCGGAATTTGTACACGTGTCATCGGATCTTCCAGAGAAATCATTAACACGCGACGTCATTTGCGTCGCGCGTGATCTGATAACTATGGGTCCATCTGGCTATCAAAATCAGGGCAACGTTTCCGATACAGCAAGCACAATATTGCACGAGAGCGCTGTCACGATCACGTTGATAATTCCAAGAAACTGTTTACAAGCACAGAGTAAAACAGTGCACGCGTGGCAGTAATGCTTATTTTGCAAAGCATCACTTACCCGTGGCAGCAGTAGGGGATTTAGATTCATATAGTTTAGTACTCAAAAATATATCTCGTAGGCAGAAATGAATTCAGTGGCCCGTAAGCAAAACGCGTCAGTGACACCTCTCTCGTAGGTGCTTTTTTTTTCGCAGCTTGGTTAGAATTCTAAAACTATATACGATAGAATTGTTTGAAGCAATAAGAGAAGGCGCTGCCTAAAGACGGGGCAGTGGGGAAATAATAGCCGAAATATGCAGCACCTCAGAGGCTAAAGTATGTACCAATACGTTGTCCAGCCTGCCGTTCGGCATGGCTAATATAATGAGAGGCCGTACGTGCAAATATTTTCGTTCATAAGAACTGCTTGCCATTAGCTGGCAGGAGCGTTGAATACTCGACAAGTCATGTCGCGAAGTCGAGTTTAGTCTCCAAAAACCGCCGTATACCTCCTCTCTATTAGCTTTGTGCAGATGTTCCGAGACTATAGGGTTCCAAGCTCTTGCGTTTCGTAAATGTCATGTCGCCTAAACGACATACGCCGACGTGAAGACTCTCTCGAATCGTGGTGCACCAACGCAGTCCTCGCATTCTTGAGCGATGTGGTGCTACATGTTGTTAGCCCAATAAGTTCGTAGCGCATCCTCTCTCCAGAGGATGCTGCTGTGATAGTTTCTTATAGCACACGCCTCCAGGTCCTTGTGTTTCAGGGGCTCTGTTTAGGCACTTGCGCTTCAGGCCAATTGTTGCATCTGTAATATTTTGTATGCCGTATCATTCTTTCGCAATGCATTGTTCATGTCCATAGTACACATAATTAGTCATTGCCATCATCTTATTACGTATAGATTTTACGCACTTTACAGCGACTCTTTTTAGGGCCCTTTGCAGCCATGCCACTTCTAATGTTCATATAATTCACTATTCATGTACCACTAACAAGTCATTACCATAGTCTTGACGCTCTTTGGCCAAATCTGGCCCTTGCGCCAATAAACCACGATAATCATCATCTCAAATCGTGGTAGTAAAGACAATGACCGAGCATACAGGTATCCTATGCCTTCGTCGCTGCAGTTGTGCGACGCACTCTCAGGCATTCCGATAAGCAATGACTGAGCGTTCGTGTAAGGTCAAAACGACGTCCAGCCCAGCCCACGCAGTACAGTGGATTCACTGCAAGTTAGTCCGCTTGGCTGGCGAATTGTTAAGGAAGGGTTAGTTAAGCGTGGTAGAGAGTCTGCTAAATTTTGTTTCCCCAGTGCAGATATGTCAGTTCTGTAAACTGCATTTGTTAGAGCATATAAAGCGGACAAACGGGATATGAGTTTACAGCTACGCGAATTATTATTGTATTTACGAGCATTTTACAAATATTTTACTCACAAACTAGTGGTAAACTTAAAATTGGTGTATAATGCACCTATGTTGTCTGTTTAGATGCATTATCAGATGCTTTTTATAGAATTGAGATGTCGTTTTTTTTATTGATGCGTTACAAAGTTGGTAATCAGGTTTAAGGAATTTGGTAAGTTTCAAGAATTTGTCTAGAAACATTATGACATAAATTCAGAATTCATTTCTTCAAGTTACTAGCTTTTAACGCTTTCCTTTAAATGCAACAAACCTCATCAATGTCAGCGCAGTGCTTGTCGAGAAAAACGATTTATCCGTTCCCATGTAATTTAGGAACTGCCGAGCTAAAGCTTCCTCGTAAGAACCGAATGCCGGGAGCAAATCATGCAGTAAATATCGAGAGTCTGCCGGTGACAGAATTTTATGGCTGGTAGCAACTTAATGCCATGGTTTCTTAGTCAGACAGCGCAGGATACAGGCTTTAGGGAAATGGGGCTGTTCCAACACGGTCGCAAACAACAGCAACAACAAGGGAACAACGACAACAAACAAACAAAAAAAAGCATTAAGGCGCCTTTTAGGCACACTTGGAAGGCTCGCTCCCCCTCACCCACCCCCGAAGAATAAGAGCGACGTCTGAAATACAGGTCAGCATTCAACCAGTCTTATTCAGCTCACCAGTATGAGAAACGACGTGCACCTTCGCGCATTCTGCATGCGTCGTATTTTGCTATAGCTAGCGTCACACATTCTTGCATTATGTTGCCGTTCTTGTAAACTTTTCTCTTTCTTCTTCCCATGCTTCCTATCTTCCATTTCTATGTTTCTGTCTTCTCCTTCCTGAAGAGTAGGCAGGCGTTGGACCCTTTCAAGTGGCAGTTGCCAGCCTGCTCCTCGCTTTCCGTTTCCTGTCAAGTTCATATATGTTTTCAAATAATGATAATAATAATAATAATAATAATAATAATAATAATAATAATAATAATAATAATAATAATAATAATAATAATAATAATAATAATAATAATAATAATAATAATAATAATAAAAGAAGTGTGCGGAACAGCTTCCCAAATGCCTCTCTCGTGCTCTGTGGGCTCACTGGTCTCATAACCTGGCGCCACCACTGTTTCACGGTCACTTACGAGTAGCAAGTGCTAAAAAAATAAACGAAAAATGGGTGTCAGGCACGTGGCCAGAAAAAAAAAAAAAAACCGACCCCGCTCCAACACGTGGAACCTTATAATTCCGTCGAGCTTGCCGAGTGAATCCCACATCGCACAGCTCTACACTGCCACTCGTTCGCTGCGAACCTCTAATTGGATGCAAACTCGCTTGGAATTCATCAGCACACGCGGATAGAAAGCGCCGCGAACTTCGTCCAAGGCGGCCGCGTCCAACCGAGCGAAGGGCGCCGCTGGAGATCAGAGCGAACGAGACCATCGCGGCAAAGAGGCAGGCACGAGCGAAGCAAACGGGTGAGGGACTTTGCTCGAGCTAGAGCGGACCCGACTCCATTAGCATGGAGAGCGCTATCCCAACTCGGTCACTCTCTGCGTGGCCACGGAAAGCGTAGTTCACTCCACCAACTTGGCGTCCGTCTGCTCGCTCGGTTCGCGTCCTCCGGTACTCTCGTGTGCCATCACATTTCGCGTCGGGATCCCTCACGTATTTCGCTTTAGCTTGAAGAACGCAAAACAGCAAAAGAGGAGAACATTGTGCTCTCACGCGAAGTACGCGCTCGCTGAACGTGTCCACAATTAATCTGTATTTGATTCGCACGTTTAGTAGGCATCGTGCAGAGTCGTTCGTAAATTGGGTGTTTGCAACCGACATAACGCCTCAGCGACTTCTTTTCGGCTGATTCTTGACGTTAGAGTCGATTTTACTTCCACATGGTCTCACGTGGCTTGCGCAGTGACGCGTAAAGGGCGAAAGCGGGCTTGTGTCAAAAGAGTTGCCAAGCATATCCCCAGAATGTATGCCCAGAGTGGTGTACCGAATTCCCCTATCCTGTGACAGGATTTACAAGGATATACAGGCAATTGCTGCAAGGAAACGGCGTGTGAGCATAGTTTGGCTGAACGGAGTATACCTGGTGGGCACCTGGACTTTCACTGTATAGGAACTATAAATGCACGACAAATTGCGAGACGGTATTTTTTTTTCTTTAGTAACATGATATTATGAAATTGGTTGGCACCTTCAGATGACCCCAGCTACTACTTTTGACATGGCAAACGAAATGAAATTCCCAAAATCTCCGAAGAAACTAAATATGGTCAAGTAGCCCAAGCACATGCCCCAAGTTCAGCCCACTAAGTCATTAAGCCACAAAAGATAGTACAGGAGCACGCACTAACATGTATACAGGCATGCATAAGCACGCACAGTTCTAGCAACAATCTTATTCGCGCAGCCGTGTAGCTCATTGCAAGATATGCTGGCACGTGCGATCTGTATTGTTGTTGTCTAAGGAATAATAGTTTTTATAGGGATTTTCCTAGGCGGTGTTGAACTCTTGCTTTCCTTCCGGGAATCAAATCAAGTTTATTTGCCTTGAAATACAAGGAGGGGTAGTTAAAAAAGCTGCATCAAACAGCAGTTTGACAGGCAATTTCTCCTATAGTAGACAGCAGCGTGGAAAAGAAAAAAAAATGCATTTGCGCGAAGTCATACCACAATATAGTTGTTTCTTTTTTCGTTGTTAACATAATTTTTTAGTCTCCCGAGGCATGTAACGCAATTTCGCTTCTTGAGCTGAATTACTCTAAATGATAGACGTTATTTGTACGAGAAACTGAAATTAATAATCGAAAATCTAACAAAATTTCGCTAACTGACTTTCTTTATGGTACATATTGCAATCGACGAATTGTAGTCGCCGAATTCACAAATAATATCCACTTGGAATGAACTCTGAGGATGACACCACTTTTGAGAAATGTGTTCCCATTTCGACGAAATGCATTGGTGTTCCATTAATATTCGAACTTCAATGCATAACAAGGCGTTTTGTTAAAGAAAAAGTAAGTGGAGCAACAGTGCATTTTTACCGCCAGTTTTACAACGCTTATCTCAAAACTGATGCTAGTTTGCAAAGTCTTTCAAGTGGATGCGCCTTGTAAAATTGCTGGATTCAGTGCGATTAGTGCGCTAGAGTAATTAGTTAGAAAGTTCATTAGTAAAATTAATTAGTTTTCCCCATTTGATTTGCAGTGTAAGTAATGTCTGCCTCTTTGAGTAATATAGATCAATGAGTAGATTAGCGGTATATGGCAAAAACGAATTAAAAAATGTACGTTAACGTTAAGAAAAACAAGCTCTATAGGCCTGATCCTCGCCATGACGTCATACAGATAGCTGACTACCGTTGCCTACCACGAACATGTGGTTCTGGCCGGCATACGTGACTCTGTTGGTCCTGAGCCTTTTTATCGTCATACAGGAAAACAAGCTGAGATGCAGATTACTGTGGATCGAAGGGAAATTGACCAAAAGAAAGTTTTTAATATATTTTACTGTGCCCATGCGCCATAGACGTCACAAGTTGTTTGTTTACAAACACGAAGCTGGTCTATGCAAATCATAACAAAACGCATAAAAGTAACATTCCTTTATAGGCACATTTAATTTTATAATGTAAAAATCAGTAGACATAGTGCAAGAACTTGTTACGAAGGGGTGAGACAGAATAGTCATTGAAATAGCTATGGTGTCTGGCGGAAAAAAACAAGGAACTTAGAAAAAAAAAAAAAAAAAAGCTCAACAGGTGAATAAAAATGTTCGGCATGTCCTCTCGGGAAAATCACATTATGTAAATCGGTTGACTGTAAAATATATTCAAACTAAATTCTGGAGCTTTACATGCCAAAACCACGACTTGATTATGAGGCACGCCGTTGTGCAGGACTCCGGATTGATTTTGACCACCTGCGGTTCTTTGATGTGCACCCGGTGCACGGTACACAAGCGTGTTTGCATTCTGCCCTCATATCAAATGTATTTAATAGTTATGGTAGCGTGTATGTTACTGAACATAAAGCATATTTTTTTCGAGTGTTTGGTATGTACCATTTACTAGGAAAGCGTGTATTGATGTGATATAGTTTTGTTGTAGTCTAAATACTTCCTTAATCATAAGTGGCAGTACTGTAGGTTCGGACTGTGCGTATCGCATGCTTAATATTACCTCTCTGTTGCAATAGTGGCTTGACAATACTTGTTATTTTCTTGCTCCATGGCCTTCACAACGCTGTCCGTTGCATGTTGCGCCTTTTATGCTGTGTCCTTGCGTGTTGTGTTGTGTCCGTTCGTTGCGCGTTCTGCGCGTAGCACCAGTCACACAATGTTTGGCAGCACAAACTGTTCTCAGCGTTTAGACTCATTGATAATTGGTTGATCTTTGGTGAAGCTGCGACTAGGTTTTCTGTATTTCCCTGATGAAGGAGAACATTTCGTTTGCCGCGTTGTTATAATAATAATCATCATCATCATGCTCACGTGGGTAGAGCGCATGTACCTGCGTTTGGATCTATTGGTAATTTCTGGGCTGAAACAACCAATACAACTTCTTACTCGGCAAGTGATGCCTCATTCATGTGCCATTGCTAGTTGCGCTGCCCTCTGCTGCGCGAAAACAGCGGCTGTGTTGAGCGGTATGTCATGCGAAGCGATAGGGCACCGTTTCAATGTGCATATTTGGAGACTTCAGAGGCTCGCATGGCGTACGGCTACTACGATTGGTAAGACGGAACAAGGAAAGGCCATTGAATAGCGAGAAACACGAGTAGCTGAGACTAACACGAATGGCAATGCATGCTCAAAAGAATGTTATTTCGAACCAGCGCTCTGCGACAGACGGAACAAACGAAATTCTGAGCGCACTGCTTCCACGCTCTAATTAAGTGGCGGTATGCTTATACCAGACTTGTTATACCAGCTGAAAGCCTGCGCCTATCCTCGTCGTATATGTTCCTTTCTTCGTCCGCAGCTTACCACACAGCCAGGTACGAGCTTGGTAGCTTGTGCGCTGCGTAGAACATGCATTGAGCAGCCTCAATGAGGTGCATCGTGTACGCTCGTATTTCGGTGGTCATAGCAAACAGTGAGGACATGCTGACGTAGCTGGCAGTGGCCACAACTTGCGACGTGCCTGTGGCTGGACCCCCTCTGGTGGTTCTCGACGAGGAAAATGCAGTTACCATTTAGAAATCAAGAAGACAAGAACAATGTGAGAAGTAGCGCGAACAGAAAGGCAATAAGGACCTGTGTGTGGCAATGCACTTTACGTCTCAGCAACTTCACAATGACCCAGTGAGTCGCTGATAACATTACACGTGACTACGATCATGTAGAATGCGCGCCGCTAAAGTTTGAACTCTTTTTCCGCTTTACAACGATCCTTTCACATCTTCAGGTGAACCAGTATGAAAGTTAGCATATCGAAGGATACAAGACCGTCGGTTTACAAATAAGAATAAGGAATAGGTCTATATATTTTCTCAGCATAGTTATGTGAAGCAGCTACATCTGGGTATATATATATATATATATATATATATATATATATATATATATATTCTTTGCTTCCAACGCATCTAAAAAAAGACTAATAGAGTAGAACCCTGCAGCCTAGCCCCACAATATAGCTTTAAGTGTCCGCAAGTTTATTTCTGTGTTCTAGTCAAATGAAATCAATCGGATTCGGCATCGATTTACAGTGCGCGTTTGGCAGCACTAATGCCACGTGATCGCCATTCGGACTTTCAGGTTTGTTTTTCATTTAACAATACAGCCAATGTCGGCAGGATGAATGGTAACTTCTCCAATACTTGGATAGCGCTCGTATAATTGTTAAACTTAAATCCCGGGCTTTAACGTGCCAAAATCACGATATGATTATCATGAACGCCGTAGTGGGGGACTGCCGGAGTAATAGTGACCACCCGAGGTTCATTAACGTGCACCGAGATCACGGCACACGAACGTTATTTTTTTTTTTTTTTTTTTTTTTGCATTCCGCTCCCATCGGGATGCGGCCACCACAGCCGAAATCCAACTCGCGACCTTGGGCTCAGCAGCGCGACGCCACAGCCCCTAAGCTACCGCGGCAGGTTGTGCAATGGTTGTGTTTTTCCTTTTCGCTCCGCGCATCGATTCTTTCACAGTGGTCGAGCCCAGGTAGCCTCCGGCTGTTCCGTCGTTTCTGACGTCCTATAAGCCAACGAAGCAGGTGGCGACGCATTCCCGACACTAGCGTAATTGGGAGCCTGCTCTTCGTTCCTCTCAGATGCACGGACGGGGCCAGGGCGAAGAAAGAAATATCCAGAAGCGGCCGGTGCGCACCACATGTGGCAGGGAACGATCACGTAAAGCGCCATGTGCTCCCGCCCTGCAGTATAGGTGGTCCCGGCAGCGCATATTGCGTTGCGGGATCTTGTCTTTCCACCGATGCGAAAAAGCCGGCTGACGGCATCAAGAAGCAAGCAAGGAAGAGAGAGAAAAAGAAACTGGAGAAAACAGCTGAACTGAGCTTGCTCGCCAAAGCGGGCGAGGTACATTGACGCTGATACGTAATCCGAGGGACATGCCGGCCAGCGAAATTGGGAAGCGCCGAAAGCAAGGCTTCTACGTGGCTTCGGTAAAAGGGACCTAGGAGCGGAGCCGTGCAGACCTTTAGTATATAGAAACGCATGTACGAGAACGGCAGAGGAAGGAATCGAAAAACGATTGCGGCTACTTATAGGCGTCAGCGAAGAACACGCTTGGGGAACGGAGAAAGAAAGGCGTCTTTCGCAGGGGTGGCAACTGAGGAACGCAAAAGAAAAAAAAATGGAGCGTAATTGGTTGCGCTTCCGGGTTACTAGTAGTATGAGCGCCGTTGTTTCCTATTTGTGAACGTTACTGATTGTAACTGAATCGTGATCAATTAATTGCATCGGAAGTAATTCATTGCTTGACGATAGTGACTAAAAGGTGCTTTCTTTATTTCTCCCTTTTTCTTATCTTGCAGTTACAGAAAAAGAAGTTCGACAATGGTGAGTAAAACTTCTGTGCATCTTTTATCGCACGCTGATAAGATTTACTTACGCATTTTCTGAATAAAGAAAGAAGGAAAGCTAGAGAGTACTCGCACTTTGTGCTGTGCAGAGTGTGAATTTTTACAAATATATTTGGATGCTCTTCTTACTAAAGCCTCTGGATCTTATGAAAGTAGCAACTTGTATTTTTTAAAACTAAGAGTTTGTCATTCTCAGATCTATAACCTTATGCGCCATCCTTAACATTGTGTAGATGGTTGATTTCTGTTTACATTTTTTCTTACACCCAAGAGTTTTCCATTCTTTTCTTCTATTTTATATTGTCTTGATCGCTCTTTGTAGAAACAAAAATATGTACTCCCCCCTCACACAATGTTCCCACGTGGAACCCATGAGGTACCGTTTGAATGAACGAGAAATAAAATTCAATTCAATTCAATACCTGTATAAAAGAAACAAAAAATAACTGCCGGCAGCGCCTCGTAATTTGTGCGAAGACAGAAACATTGAAATTGCGCCCGCCTAATGCGCCGGTTATATTAAGCGACCATGTGACATTAGGCAGAAAATTCGTTAGTTCGGCGCCTTTACAAAGCCATTCATTCCTGGCGTACCTTTCTTTCTTTTGCATGAACACGCGGAGACAGTAGTAGTAATAGTAATAGTAGCCCGTGTCAATCTACATGTACCTTTGCGATTGTGGAAACTATGGATGGACGTTTGCTGATTGGTTGCGAACGGAGAGCAATAGCGTGCGCGGCGCGCATGGCCTGCTATCTTCTTCAGGCCCACACCATTGGACGCTGCTGAAGTTATTGTCCAATCGCGTAGCTCGGCGGCAAGATCAAAGCCCTTCACTTCTGTTCGAAGATCCAAGGGCGGTGCACACCCTCTATTCTCCCTTTCATAAAATTCTCCAATCACCTGGCCCCGTCTTTTTTTCAGCCGCATTTCCCCTTGCGCCTCCTGCAGCAATGTATCCGCATCGCCTCGAGCATATATATATATATATATATATATATATATATATATATATGCTTCATTTCGAGTCTTAGCTGCTGGACGCCTCAGAAATATGCCGAAGCTTTTAAATTGCTCACACCAATAACTTGTCCTAAGTGTGGTTGTAATTGCTCTCAAGCAAGAAATTTAATTCGACAATCTAATGACTTAAAACAAACGACCAACTGTGAACTTGAAAACAAAAACGGATCGTAGATCTCTCGTCACGGCCTAAAGCAGGCGCGCGAAAGTTTAACGCGGTGTACTTAAAAATCACAGGACCTCCCATTGAACGAGAAAGGGAACCCAGGGGTCCGGTTTTGTTAGTCACAACCATATGACGCCAACATATAATGAAGGCAACGAAAAGCATAGGAGAAATTATTTGTAGTTTCTTTTCTTTCTTTTTTTAATCGAAGAGTCGAAATGATAAGCCAAAGGGAAATGTAAGTACAGGAAGAAACAACTTGCCGCCGGTGGGAGCCGAACCCACTACGCGTGCGTTGCACTATCATTGTTGCACGCATTGTCACACTTACCAATACTATTAGCATGCGCATCTTCCTGCGCACTGAAAGGTCTGTCCTTCTGAGCCACGCTTTAAGCAAGTGTCGATTCTGGGCAAAAGTGGCCACAAAACTTCGAGGGAGTTGTTGGAAGCTTTCTTCATTAAAAAGAAAGGGTCCGATTGCTTTAGTGACACATCCATCACATTGTATTCTATACGCTTTCTTGAAAAAATGTTATCATGACCATGTAGTTCCATGTCATACCCGGGCTCTCTGCGCACGCGCGGAAGATAACTTTTTTTCTGTATGTTCTGACGCTGTCATTAAACAGTTTGGTAGTTGGCGCTGCACTGTCTCCTCTCTTCTGTCCCCTTTTCCCAAAATGCATTTCGCGCCACAGTCAAGTTTGCCTAGGAAACATCAGCACCAACTTGCCCAAGAAGAAGTTCTTTTGGAATATACCCGTAACCTCACTGTTTGTCATATATGATACGCGACAACGTTGGTCCATAAAGCCGCAAACATGCGTTTATTTTAAAAAATGGAGGTTTATTCGGTCATATTTGGTCGAAGAAACTGTTCCTCTAGTTTTTTTTTTTTTCACAAGAAAATAAATCTTCATGCCGTGAGGGAGTTACGCTAGTTTATTGGCGCGAAATAAATCAAGGCTATCCTGCCGGAGCCAGAATATTAGAAAACAAGAAATCAGTAGAAGGTAAGAGCAACTAAGGATGCATGACATTAAAGTTTATTTCTAAAGCCGGGGTCAGCAAAAATGTAAAAGAAAACCTACTTGTGCAGCTCACAGACGTTATTTCCTAAAGTTAAATTGGGTCTAAAGGTATTCGTAGTTGGCGCTGGGTGCGGGTTATAGCACCCCAAGGGCACACAATAAATGTCAGATGACACTACGGGCACTCGCACCAAAAGCTAAATCCAGGTCCCGCAGTCTTTACAATGTTCTATTTGATTTTTTAATTCGTTTCGTCTTATCGTGCGTCGCGCAGAGTGGCCGATACCAGCGATAAAGGCGGCGAAGTGGCAGCCAAGTCACGTCCGATCCAACGGAAAAGGGCCGAAAGAATGTAAAATGAAATGGATCGTTAAAAAATTACGGTTCCTGTACTGAGACCATCGCGAGCGAGCAAGAACGTTATCTGGAGAAACCCGCACAAATGGCTTCGTACAAAGGACAAGCACGGGACGCAGTTCCACGCAAAATGCGAGAGACAAAGACTGTAGTTATGCAATAAAAAGCGGTCACAACACTTCGCGTCACCTTTCATCTCCCATGCGGCACCTTGCAATCGAATACGCGCGAGGACACGTACTTACCGCGTCTTTTGGACGTGGCAATAAATTTACGTAAGCACCGATACCTTTCATTTCTATAAGCGAGAATAATGAATAGGTCACAAGAGGGGCTGGACTTTCCTTTTCCGACTAGTTTTTTAAATTGAGACCCTCGGATCCCCCCCTCCTTCTCGCTTAGTGCCTTACGAAGGCTTCGAATTTCGCAGTGTTGGCAACTTGAGAGTTTATTGATACACAAGGACTCATTAGTCAGTTGCCTGCTCCTAAGGTCACGTACTGCGTGACGCACGCGGTTAAATGGATAACATGAATAACACTCCGAACACTCTCCCAAGAAAGTGCGAGAAACAGAGACAGCGAGACAGCCAATTGGATGCAAAGAATGGAAACAAAGAAGGCCATGCAGAATTACAATAATGGGAAGAAAGGAATTAGAAGGGAAAATTTGTACGATAACACAAAGGCAGTGCCTTGCTATTTGAGGCTCGAGCCGGTTTCCCAAGAACAAAAACATACGGGAGTAAACATTCGCAACAAGTTGAGGCATGTGTCTGCTGCAGCAAATATCCGGAGACCACTCAGCACATCCTAATGAAATGCGAAAGGATTCACTCTGTGAGACTCGTAGGTAACGTGCAACTCCCAGCAGCGCTTGAATTTGAATCGAATGGAAACCTCAACCGGTCAAAAACAAATTATGGGGTTTTACGTGCCAAAAACAGTTCTGATTATGAGGCACGCCGTAGTGGGGGACTCCGGAAATTTGGACCACCTGGGGTTCTTTAACGTGCACCTAAATCTAAGTACACGGGTGTTTTCGCATTTCGCCCCCATCGAAATGCGGCCGAAGGGGGCGAAATGCGAAAAACTGGTCAGCAATCAAGATAAGCAAGATACATTCAGAGTATTGGTAAAAAAAATCAGGGAAGAGATTGATACGACCGGATTTGTTACAGGTGTACCCCGCGGTACAAGGTAGACAGAAAAGTTCTGACTAAGAAGAAAAAGGTGAAAGTTTAATTAGATGTTTACTAAAATGCTAGAATGAAAAACATGTATAGCATACCTGATTAAATCAAGCAGGCTATGTGACTATTTGTCATCGCCCCGTTTCAAAGGGGATCCCAATAAATTATCATCATCATCATCATCACGGCTAATCTTGTACACATACACAAATACCCGAAAAAGTAGACAAAATGATGGCCGCAGCGGTAGCTTACTTGTTAAAGCGCCGGACGTGTAATATGAGAGATGTGTGTGCGACTCTCTCTATACATGCAGTCAGTTAGGGATTTGGCAGGAAAAGAAAGCAAATGGTTGTCTCATGGATACGTTACACTTTCAATGATTTCTGATATTGGTGCTATTGGGTTTATGTGTACACCTGTGTGCCAGAGTAACGGACTACCCACCAGCTTTCGAACTGCAATTGCGCATCACCTGATGGCGTAGTTGCCACTTTGTAGGCTCTATAGTTCATTCCCTTAAAGACGTCACGTAGAAACAACGATTTTCTTGTTGACGCAGGAGTGGACTTTTAAACAGAACGTTGAGGTCTGATACTTGCGCACGGGGCAACAAAGGGGAGCGGATGCAAGACACTGCTTCGGGGATGTCTCTGGCTCATTTCGACTTACTATATTTTATGCTGTTCGAAGCGTTGTGGAGCTTTCGAACGTCTTTCTCACTGTGCCGTCTTCTGGCCGAAAGAAAGAAAAAAAACCTGAATGTGCTGGAATTATCATGCTAATCAGAATATGCTAAATCACTTTAGGAACGCTTGCCCACCCCAGCTCATGAGCGTCTACCCTTGGACCACTTGTTAGGCAGCGCTCAGACTGTGTGCATATTTACCCACAAAGTAAGGAAGCAAGCCGGCATTCGCCTGATTGTCCTCCCTGCCTTTCAAGTCTTTTTAGGCGGCAGAACTATCACACACACACACACACACACGCACACGCACTCGCACGAACGCACACAAACTTGGCACATAAAACCCCATCATTAAAGATTAGGCACGCACCACGCACGCGCGACCGCCATTAAGATGAATGATTTTCGGGTTATTTTTAACATTCTCTGTCGCCTTTTTTGGCTGGAAAAGAAGACACACATTTGAATTTATCGTTTTATTAAATGTCGCAACAAGTCTAAAAAGGTTTTCTTAAAAGGCTTAGCGCTGACAATGGAAATACAATCTCAATAAAGAGACATTTAGAGGTGCGAGAACTTCACATTTACATAACCACCATAGTTCGCACTGCAAACGTATTTTCAAATTCCCCAGTTCAAAAAAGACGCATTCCCAGTTTAGATGTCGACAACATCGACCTAGATAACACAGATATTTCATAATCCTGACGTTTCGTCGAAAAAGAAAGCCTTCAATCTTCACGACAAAGGGGCCTTGGTCGTATGGAATGGAACGAACGTCCAGCTTGCTTTCGTAATTCTTTTCAAAAGTCGGCTTCTCTGTTACGACAGAGCACCAGATCGCAGTAACAAAATGTGTGACGTTATGACAAAAGTTCGTCTGAAAATACACTGCAAAGAAAAGAGAAAGAAAATCCCGTTTTGTATTTTGCGACCGGGTTTTCAATGTACACCTAAAGAAGATCCTTAATCGAATTGGTAGACATGGTGAGTTGCGTAGCGGGCGGGAGCAGCTTCCCCGCGCGTTTTGAATGCTAGCTGGCACGCGTTACGCCGGCTGCACTGATCAGCGCGGTATCCGTTTTTGCTACTACTGCTGAACCGCGCGCTGTCTTGCTGTGGAATCGTTTTTTTTTAGAAAATAAATATGATTGAGAGCGATCTTTACATGCCTCCATCGAATCTTTCCTCTGTGCAACGTGCAATTTCATAAAGTAGACGCAAGACGCCTTGTGACATGAGGAAATGTTTATTTTGCTCTACATAAATGCTTCTTCCGGACTTTTGATGCGTTCATCTATTGTTGTGGAACTAGGTAATCAGCAGTAGTTCCCGTACGAAGCTCCAGCGAATGGCATCAACTGAAAAAAGTAAACTACATGCATGCTTCATTTTGGTATTTAAACCTGATAGGAAAACTGCGTGTAGAGGCGAAACGTGCGAAAGTGGTGAATGGGCGACATCACAAACAAAAGCAATTCGCTTTTACACACATGGCGTTGAAAATAACCGACTGATCCCAAACAATACCACACATAAAATATGACGAGAACATCTGATTTCAATGCATTTATCCATTCCCGGGCCTTATTTCCTGCACTTTAGGAGCACAAATACAGCGGGCGACTGCACGTTTTCGACACAACATAGCCTCAGCCGAAGCGAGAGTATGCCACGTACACAGAGGTGGCCACAGCACAGGCTCCCAGCCAGACCATGCTAGACGCTGGCAGAATGCCTTCTACTCCCACTCAAGACAAATGCGTGGGTGCAAAGCCTATTCGCAGTCGTTCAGGAGATGGAAATTTTGAGATACAAGATTGTGGTTTTTGAGCTCCTCGGCGTTATCTTTTTCGCGTTCTGCCGGCGCAAGCAACACACTCCCGTGTTATCACTCTTGGCAATCGCTCGTCGCGTTTTCGACAAGCGTGAGTACCGAAAGAAGGTATATGTTGTTGGGGGGGGGGGGGGGGGTAACGTCACGAACTTGGCCGCGTAAGATTCCGTCAACGCGAAAATAACTTAAGGCTGCACCACAGCGGCCCACCGTCTTTCGCTACATCATATCTGTCGCTGTGTCACAATGCCCTGTGCGGTCAGCATGCCCAACAAGTACCCCAAAATCTACCGAAATAAGTTACAATAATGTTGGGTGTCAGAGAAAGCTTCACAAATGTCCTAGTAAGATTCAGTACACACGAAACTAACTGCGTCACAACGGCCGAGCTATACTTTTCGCGAACTGCGTCACAACGACCGGTGCGGCCGCGTGCCCCAACCGTAAATTGCTTGAAATGCAGCGCAGACTGTCAAACAATATTTCTCACCTTGCCGCAGTCGAATAGCGCAGTAGCGCGGTGTCGAAGTGCAGAAGGAACGCAGAATGCGCCGAGAGCCCAAGAGACCTACAGATACATAAAAAAAAAACGAAAAAGAAAGACGAACGTGACGTCGAACAGGCGATCGCTCACATTGGCAGTCGACCTCGCTCAGTTCGGTGGCGTGTCTGGTGCATGGGACATGCATCTGGCGCGTCTGGCGTATCATTGGCATGTCCTTAGGTAACGCAAGGAAAATAAGTCGTAAAGTGTATGTTCATTTATACGCAAAGCTTTTTAGTTTTAGTGGGAAAGAATAAAAAATAAAATAAAATATTTTCTGCTGACTTCATTTCACATTCTTTTTTTCTGATGCTCGCGTCAGCTAACGGCTGGTATGAATACTAGTGTGACGTATTTCCTGCTGCCACTTTTCGCCGAGTGTCCCCTCTTGTTGAATTTCTTTCTCTATATATAACCCTAATTTGACTTACTCCGTGTGCAGCGGTCAGTTAAAGGGCACATATATATTATGGAGAGAGAGAGAGAAACGTGGTGGGAAAGGCAGGGAGGTTAACCGGAAAAGATTCTGGTTTGCTACCCTGCACTGGGGGAAGGGGTAGGTGAAATGAAAGTCGGAAAGTATAGGGAAGAGAAAAAGCAGTCACGAAAAAAAATTCAAGGAATAAAAAAAGGAGGAGGTTGGAAACGTCTGTGAGAAGACTATCTGTCAGATAGTCCACTCGATCGCAAAAACTTCAAGAGTGCCTTGACTGACTTGTTGTGTGACGACTGTATAGGCCGGCGCTCCCGGACTGTCTGCTCCGAAAGGGGCCGGTCGTCAAGACGTGCCAGCGCGGTCGCGAGTGACTGCCTATGTGCGCTGTATTGGGGACAGTGACACAGTACGTGCTCGATTGTTTCGTCGTCGCCGCAGTGATAACACGCAGCACTATCGTCCCATCCGATGTGGAAAGCAAACGACTTTGTAAATGCGACACCAAGCCACAATCGGCAAAGTACCGTTGTTTCGGGTCGGGATAGTCCAGGTGGAGGTCGAAGTCGAAGACAGGGCTCCAGTCGATGCAGACCTGTGTGTTGCAAACTAGGTGTGTTCCACAACGATTGTGTGACGTCGTTTGCAAGCACTCGAAGTTTCGCTGCTGCATCTGTTCTTTACAGCGGGATTGGTTCCTGTGCGCCGTCTTCATGAGCAGATCGAGCAGCTTCATCGGCATATTCGTTTCCCATTACGCCACAGTAGCTAGGGAGCCACTGAAAGGTGACGTCGTGTCCTTGCTCGACTAGACAATGAAGGAGCTCTCGGATTTCGAGGACTAGTTGTTCGTAGGGTCCACGGTGTAATGCGGAAAGCAAGCAATGTAGCGCTGCCTTGGAGTAACTGAAAACACTACACTTGTTAGGTGGTTCCTCACGAATTATGCGAAGTGCGCTAGGAAGATCAGCAAGCTCCGCGGCTGTCGATGTCGTCTGGTGTGATGTCTTGAATTTCAAGGTGGAGACTTTCGCAGGAAAAAACACCGATCCTGCAGAACCATCCATGGTGGTTGAACCATCAGTGTATAGATGGGTATGATCAATGTATTTTTCGTAAAGCATGATCAGCGAAAGTTGAATAAGAGCTGGTGATGAGAGTTCGGCTTTCGTTCGAATTTCAGGCACTGTCAGTCGAACTTGTGGCTGAGCCAAGCACCAAGGAGGAAACAAAACTCTCGTTGCAGCTGTGTAACCTGATGGAAGGTTTATACGATAAGGCAGTATCGTCTGACAAAAAGAGGCACGTGGTCGGTCTTCTGGCAGTGAGGCTAGATAGTGGGAAGGGGCGCGAGCAAGGTGCCTGACGTGTGCTCTGAGCGCTTCCATAATAATGTGAATCTTGGCTGGTTAATCATGTGCAATTGCAATGGTTTCTGATGTTGATGTACATCGTGGCAACCCTAGACAGACCCTAAGTGCCTGTGCCTGAGCACTTTCGATTGTACGGATGTTAGTTCTACAGGTATTGGTCAGCACATCCAAGCTGTACCTCAGATACCCGAGAAACAGCGTCCTGTAGAGTTGCATCTTCGCGTGTACTGAAGTACCCCAGGATTTTCCTCCAAGAAACTTGAAGAGATGAGAGATGGCTGTCAGACGCTTCTTTAGGTTGGTGACATGGGAACTCCAACAAAGGTCACGATCGATGATTACCCCTAAGAACCTGTGCGTTCTGACATAAGGGATATTTTGTCCATCGATGGATATGGTGTATGGTGTCATTCGTTTCCGGCTAAATGCGATTAATGCGCATTTTTCTGGAGAAATCTTGAGGCCTTGTTCATTAAGGTACGTCGTTATCAACGCTGCAGATTTTTGGAGCTTTGCACGTACTTGAGGACGCGTCACGCCAGATGCCCAGACGCATATGTCATCCGCATATATTGACAACTTCACCGTATTTGGTAGGCATTCTACGAGGGCAATGAGCACAAGATTGAAGAGTGTTGGGCTCAACACACCACCCTGTGGTACTCCACAGTGTGTATAGTGTTGAGAAGTTGGGCCGTCTTCAGTATTCACAAATAGAGACCGCATATGTAAATAATTGCGTGTCCAACGATAAAGCCTACCGCCGAGACCAACCATTTCCAGAGCCTCTAATATAGCCTCATGAAGAACATTGTCATATGCTGCTTTGATGTCGAGGAACATGGCGACAGATAATCGCTTACACGTCTTTTGATGTTGAACGTAAGTAACCAAATCGATGACGTTGTCAATGGAACATCGGTGACGTCGAAAGCCAGCCATTGCGTCTGGATAAACTTCATAGCGTTCCAGGTACCATCCAAGTCTGGCGAGGATCATTCGTTCCATCACCTTCCCAATGCAACTAGCGAGCGCGATTGGGCGGTAGGAAGTAATCTCTAGAGGAGACTTGCCAGGTTTGAGGAGTGGTACCAGGCGGCTGGTCTTCCATTCTTGAGGAACGTTTCCATTCTCCCAGGACTCATTGAAGATGTTCAGCAAGGCACTTTGCGCTAGTTCACCGAGGTGGCACAAGGTACGTTAAGAAATACCATCTGGTCCAGGTGACGACGACCGATTACATAGGGCAAGTGCCGCGTCGAGCTCTTGAGTGGTGAACGGCAGATCCATGCGTGAGTCCCGTGTGTCCGGAACGTAGTCAAAGGTAAGGGAACTTGATCCCGCTGACTGGCCTGTAATCATGGCACAGAAATCTTCCGCTACGTCGAGGTCTTGTCGGCGTTGGAATATATATATATATATATATATATATATATATATATATATATTATGGAGGATTCGTAGCAACGATAGTGAAGATATTTTAGGAAGAAACCATTGCGAATTTCTGCGACAGCGCTAAAAATAAGGATGTATAAGGAACAGAAAAAAAAGAAACCAAGATGCGCCACAATTTTTCTTGAGTTTTATGAAAGCAAGGATGGGGTAGGGGAGGGCCTAAAGAAGCAGCGTGTTTTATAATCCGACGTTCCCCATATAAAGCGGCAGCTGGTACAATTATAAATAACTGAAGCACGTCAAATTTTTCTCTAGCCTTTTCTCACCTTTACTTGGTTGTCTTTTTCTTCCTATATAGGTACAAAGGCTTTCTAAAGGACTGCCCCAATGGATTACTCACAGAACAAGTAAGCCGAATTTCAACTACCGTTTTCATCTGTTACGTTGTGTATTGCTTGCTATACTGTGCGTGAGTATCACCTTGTGAGAAGGTATTTACTGGTGTATGAGGTGAAAACGACGCATTTTTTTTTTTCGCGTTTTGCATTTAAGCCTCGCCTCGCGGAAATGATGTGATGTACTGCGGGGGCAGATAATTGCGAAATGAAGTGCGTCCTTTATTTTCATAATTGGCATTAGAGAGAGAGAGAGAAAGAGAGCAATGCCAGAATAACGGGCGATAACTTGCCGCACGCGTTGTGAAAGAAGTAGCAAGTTTTCGCAATGCCTGGGCTGCTTTAAGTTCGATCACATTTTAAAGCTGGAATTTAACTGTGACACGCGTGTGTGAAAGAGACAGAAAGAAAGGAAGAGAAAGGAAGGGTGGAAGGAGGAGAGTGAGTGAGTGAGTGAGTGAGTGAGTGAGTGAGTGAGTGAGTGAGTGAGTGAGTGAGTGAGTGCACCTACCTAGTCTGGAAGCTAGCACCTGCAACACATTTTCTGAGGATAAAACCTTCGTCGCTGGCAGTTGGCTAGAAAAGCTGCGTATCTATTTTTCTTTACTCATTGCTTTTGTGATTTACAGCAACCGGTTAACAGCTAGTTCAGACGAGATATGCTCCAAAACATCTCAGCATGCAAAGCTATCTAAGCAATTTAGAGGATGGTAATTTTTTTATGTTTCATTATGTTCAATGACACGTGAGGCGTCACGGAGGGGAGTAGATATCACGATATGTAGTAAGGATTGTGGTTTTAAAAAATGGTGGGACCGGAATTACTGTCTAAGGAGGCGAGAAGACCGTCCCAGCTAGACGCTGTACTCGGCACGAAGGTGTTTGAATGCAGATTTGTACGGCAGCTTGGGACGTGGGACTTGAATGTGTGGGCGAAGCGAGATTAGATGTAATGAGTGTGTGACTGATTTTTCGAATATATCGCAGGCTTTACTGAAGCAGTACCACATGAACAGCAAAGTTGTAACTTTTTGGGTACAAGTGATCTTAACCGTGCTTTAATTTGTTCTTTGGCGGTTGCCTTTTGCACAGAACGTGAACATTTAAAAAATGTCCCTCGCCCAATGAGTCAGAGGTGCACCTGTGTGTGATTTGGCTGCTGCTGTGTGTTTCACCTGCGCTTTATTTAGCGGTGGTTATATTTATCCGGACAATCTTATTATGTTAAGTAGTCCCATGAACATAGTGGCGTGTTGCCTTCACGGCTACAAGACAAGCACAAAAACGTCTTTTCACCAGCGGTTCTAATTTGTCCTCCCTCAGTTTGGCAGCTCTCTGAACTTTTGGACAAACATTTCCTCCTCCCTTTCTTGGCTTGACGAGCCTAAAGCATCACGCGCTTCCCGTATACCGGGTGGTTCACGAAATGCGTTCGAAATTTCTTAAATATAAGGAAGACGCAATATACAAATCATTTCCACTCGAATTGAGTTTATCACAGAGGCGTACTTCTGAAATTGACTCGAGGTAGTAATTAGACGAGTAATTAGGTAAATTAGACAATTTTGTTTTTTGCCAAAAAAGCCCGAAGGTTGACCTCAATAGACGAGGTCGAAGCATATTATGCGATGTGCTCATAACCATTTCCAGGTATGCAAAAAGTACGCCCTGATATTTTTTTACAGCGTAACGAATTCTGGTCAATTTCACATAGAAAAGTGAAACGGAAGTGTCGAAGGGTGCAATTTTCAGGCCCTAAGCTTAGTCCCATGATCGGCGTGACTGCTTACGCCTCACCGTTGGGCAAACATAAAAAAATTAAATTACGAAGACCACCTATTCGAAACGTGGGAGGCCAAGCTCGCCCTCGGGGACCTGGAAGACCAACGACAACTCGTCGCCAGGGCCAAGAGGGCAGCCGAAGCCAGAGGGTTCCTGGACTAAGGAACCTTCCCCCCTCAGGGTGATACCGGGCCTCGCTCGGGACACTGTTTCAAGAATAAACGTTTCTTTCTCTCTCTATGGGGTTTTACGTTCCAAAACCAGTTCTGATTATGAGGCACGCCGTAGTGGGGGACTCCGGAAATTTGGCCCACCTGGGGTTCTTTAACATGCACCTAAATCTAAGTACACGGATGTTTTCGCATTTCGCCCCCATCGAAATGCGGCCGCCGTGGGGCAAGCATCAAGTGATTGTCCTTGTCCTTATCAAGCCGCTATTTCGCTTGCTTCATGCTCGCCTGACGGTGATGCGTAAGCAGTTGCGTCACCCACGAACCTTAAGCTAAGGGTGTGACAGTTGTGTCTTTCGGGACTTCAGTTTCACTTTAAATTAGATTCTGAGGTTTTACGTGCCAGAGCCACGATGTGATTATGAGACCAGCCGTATCGGGGGATTCGGGATTAACTTAGACCACTTGGGGTTCTTTAACCTGCACCCTTCAGTGCCGCTTTTCTGGGTGAAATTGACCAGAATTTATTACGCCGTGAAAAAAAAGCAGTGTTTACTTTTTGCATGTCTGTAAATGGTTATGAGCACCTCGCATGATGGTCTTCTATTGCGGTCGATCGTCTGGCTGTTTTGGGAAATATTGATTAGTTTAATTTGCATAATTACGTGTGCCGAACTACTTCCAAATGTACGCTTCTATGGTTAAAGCAATCCAGAGGAAACCATTTAACCATCTGATCTTCTCTATGTGTAAGGAATGTCGGACGCACTTCGTGAGAGGGACACCCAATATGGTGCAGCACCTTTCCCCTGCTAGGGCAACATTTCTATGTGCTATGCCTGCTACGCATGGTTAAACGTGGCTCCAAGAAACTGGGATTCTTTCTTTCTTTCTTTAATTCGCAGGGTTGGCGTTAGAAGCACATGTGGCAGTTTTTGAGGAGGTACAGCGTGAGCGCAATATCTCTGTTTAAAACAGAACTCCCTTACTGGACGTTATTGAACGTCTTAAAAGCAAAATGAACAAGTTTATTTTTTTTTTGTAAGAGTGTGCTGGTCGGCTAATAACGGTTGAGTTCAGAAAGGGCATCGCTGTCCACAGTTTTTCTGCGTTGTTAGCGCTAGAACACCCTGTATAGCGAGCTCAATTCTGTTCTTGTTGAGGGCGGATGAAGGCGATTGCTTGTTTTTCTAGACAGAAATTGTTCGTGCGAAATTCAGCGTCGATAACTGTTAGGAGTGGAATGCTCCTGGTCCGCTGTGATGGCGTACTGGCGCCACCTGCGCGGTGGCTTAGCGGGCGCATTTCGATGGGAGCGAAATGCAAGAACACCCGTGTCCCTTGCATTTGGGGCAGGTTAAAAATCCCCTAGTGGTCCAAATTAATCCGCAGTCCCCCACTATGATGGGCCTCATAACTATGTCTCGGTTTCGGCACGTAAAAACGCAGATTTTAATTTTAAGTGCTCATTAAAAAAAAGAAAATCTCCATTTGTTTTCAACGTGCGTAGGTTTCCGCAATTTCCGTTCACAGACGATGAACCTGCTGCCACCGGACAGAAACGTAACCGGTAACCCAGCAAATTTTGGCGCAATCACGAATCATGTATTAGTAACCCTCGTGTGACACCTGATAAAGACGGATCGCCATATGGAGTGCTGAACACGCTCGACTCCACAGCGCTCAATGATCCATGATCGTGTTTCTTCGCTTCCATTAATGCTGGTGCCTCACATTTTGCTCGACAGTAATAGCCATTGGTTTAGACTGAGCTACGTAACTTGGCACTCCCAATAACTCTTTATCGCCAGACGGCCTCCAGTGATCAAAAGTGTCGAGCGCGCTTCACTTTGTGATGCTTTTTACAAAAAGAACAGAGATGTAGGGGCCTCGTCATTTGTAGAAGCCAAATACGTTTAAGTGTCATACGAACTGCCTGCCCTCTCACGACAAGAGGTCGATACTTTCCGATGAGGCGCAAGACCACAGGTCTTCTAACACCTGCCTGGCTGTTACCAAACCACCCGTGAGTGTTCACGGACGCGTCCGTTTAAGATGGTCATACCCGCCGTTCAGGCACTCTTGTAATATGAACACATGTCCTGCGTTCTCTTGCTTGTTCGTGTCTTAAGTGTTGCTGATGCAGAAGCACGTCTGAATGCTTCGTACGGAAGTCACTTTGGGGCCATTAATACTCTGCTGGTGAGAGTGTGCTTATTGAGCGCCAATTGAATGCGGCCGCATTCCCATATGTCCTCGGAGAGCCTGCACGAAATTTCGCGATCAAAACTATACGCTACCCTCATCGCTGGATTACTCTCTGGCACTATAGGGGACCTGAAAGTTAGTATAGAGACTCAGAGGTGCTTTGTATATAACAGCCTGCTGCGAAATGAGAGGTCACTTAAGCAAGACGCCGATATTGTTTCAGTTTAGCTCTTCTTTGGCTCTGCCGAAGTGACCACCGATCTGCCATCTTTTGTAACAGTGAAATAACATAGCGAGCTGAAGCAGGACCTGGGTAATAAGTATGCATCACGTATGTCAAATTCCACGAGCACCTGCCGAACTAACTCCGCTACTATGCAAAACCTTCGTTCATAAGTTGCTGTGGTAGTGAACTTCATAAAGCGGAAGTGTTAATCAAAATTCTTGTAGAATGAAAAGAAAAAAACGAAAACGGAGAGAAAAGAATATTTGGCGTACACGAATGGAACAATGGGACTGCAGCTAGCTCATCTTGCCGAAAACCATGACAGGTTCAAAGAGATCCAGTCGCAGAAACGGCGCATAGGCACGAGCTGGAACGCCTACACGGGAGAGCCGCAATTTTCTTTCAATTTTTTTTGGCATACCTTTTCGACAGAGCGATGGGTGCATTTCAATTCCAGTTCATCTTGAGCGTAACATTTCCTGACATTTGAGCGCGAGCATGCGTTGAAAGGTTAGGGGCGCGCACGGCACCGTCTATCGCACCGCTGAATGCATAAAGAGAACGCTGATAGCTCATCGGACTCACTGGCTGCCCTGGGCATGCATATAAATGCCCCGGGCGTGTATGCATTATGCCTCGGAGGGAGTGCGAAGAATGCGTGTACGTTTGCTTTTCTTTCTTTCTTTTCTTTTTTTATTGTCATTTGGAGGCTTGAGTTCTGCGATTACTGCTTTCACCAGCTCGTCACTCGCCTGTTGCGCATCGTGCTGCACGACATTCGCGCGTTTTTAAGGTGCCGTAGCCATTCTCGAGATGCGCTCTCATTTGAAGTCCCATACCCCCTCGACTCCCTCATCCTGTCGCGCATGGCTTTCGTTGGGAAGACATCCTCTCGTCATTTGGCGCAGTCCACGGACAATGAAGGTGCCACGTTCCCGACGAAGGCAACGAAAGAGGAGGCTGTGCACCGACCTCTGTAAATACACGGCTGCAGTCGCTGCTTGAGCACGTCTTACTACAAGACAAGGTCCTTGTTGAATGTGCCGAGTTCACTTAGGTCTGGCGAAAGAAGTAAAGCTGAAAGGCACTGACGTGGTTGGGTACGGAAAGCCGACTAACGATAAAGGAATTCCGAGTCTTAAATCAGCTTCACGCTTCTTATTATGAGTGCGAGAATTCTTAACTAACTCGGTTGGAAGCCAAAATTATGGCCCCGGGTGGTCGTTGACTTTAAGTAGTATAAATGCTCGGTGAACGCCGGGCCGTTTCGATATTCTTTCCTACTGGGAGCGCCATCACTTCAATTTTCCTCTCATCGACTGGTGCACCTGTCCTCCTTATGTGGCACTTAGCAGAGTTTACAAGCTTAACTTTAGATTGTAACCTGTTTCAAGTCGTTAAGCAACCACCCTGTGGTAGTAACATTTTAGATTTAATTCTAACAACTGCTCCTGAGTCAGTTGATCAAATGACGTGTATTAAAGGCTTCACTGACCAAAACTTACTGCAAGTAAAGCTTAACGCGTCCTCGTCATTTATAGGTTTTGCTACAAAAAACATACAAACTATAACAAAGCTAACTATAACGTTACAAATGCCGATTTAGAAATGTTCTTTACTCATGTGCTGTTACCTTCCTTTCATAGTCGATCGGTCATGGAAAGTTGTATACTCCTCAGGAATAAGTTGTTCGCTTTGGTTAACCAGTACGTTCCTCTCATTAAAATAACTAACGATAAGTCTAACCCATGGTTCACCAAATCGCTACGCTCACTTCAAAATAGGAAGATACGGCACTTCGACAGTGCCAAGCGCTTGAACACCCAAGAAGCTTGGGACAGATACAAAAAAAATCCTAAGTACTTACTGCACCGCTCTCCACTCAGCTGAAGATAATTACTCATGACCTTAGCTACCAATACATGGCGCCTATAGAAATCACAGTTGAAGGAGCCGCATGTCTTAGAAATAACCTTAAGCTATCTAAATCCGGTGGCATCGACGGTATTAATTCTAAAATACTCAAAAATACAATTTCTGTGTCCAAAATTTTGTGCCGAATGATATATATTCACACGTGCGCATTATTGCTTATGACTGCATTGTTCCATTAAGGGTACTAATGATCATCTAACCTTCCAAGATGATCTTGAGCTCGTTTGTACTTGGTGTAATAATTGGCAAAGGAAGCTCAACGTCTCTAAGTGTAAAGTAATCTCTTCCAGCCACAAGCATGCTACCTCTACATTTTAACTGGTTGGACGACGACGAAGTGCCTCTTTGATAGAACGCTTCTGTCAACGAGATTGCCCACGACGCAGCGCGTGCGCTTACTGACCGTGCCATCCCAGGGCAACCCCACCTCGCCGAGATAGAGACCAACCGGGATGCACCCATAACGTACAATGAAATCACAAAACACTTCTACCTTGGACGCCGGATCTTCCCGCCCCCGCACCCCAAACTTAACAGACCGCAGGCGCTAACCCTACGCTTATTACAAACAGACACATACCCAAACCCCGCCAAGCTCCACGTTCTCTGTCCCGACGCGTACCCCAGCGACATGTGCCCCTCGTGCGGATACACGGCGACACTCGCACACATGCTCTGAGAGTGTAGGAACGCTAATCCCGACTCAACCTCAGACAAGTGGGAGAAGTCCTTCAGAAGCTCGCTTCTCGCCGACCAGCAATGGGACATCCAGCAGGCCCACGAAACGGCCGCCAGGTATTCCCTGTCGGTCCCTACGTGGGAGACGCCCGCTACGCCCTAAGCGCGTCCTGCAGGACCCAAATAAAGTTTGTCCAGTCCAGTCCAGTCTCTGTTCGTTGCATTTTCATTAAATTTTCCACGTTTTTCGGGGACGCTGCTTCCTGCCTCGTGGCGACGGCGGTGGAGCCTTCCCCAGGCCCGCCCAGCCTGAGGCCTGCTATCCCAAGCTCCCCGGGGAATCAATGCGCCTGGTCCAGCACCAGCGAGGTCATCAGCGAGGCTCGCTGCCTTGTGGCTATGGACGCGGAGTCAACTGCGGTGACACCCGGCCAGAGGTCAACCATGACGAGCTCATCGAGGAAACGGAGTTCCTGGTCCAGCACCAGCGAGGACACCAAACTGTACTCGGTCACCGGTGACGACTCGTCAGATGACAGCTTCAAATCTGTGATGAGCAGGAAGGCCAAAAGAAGGATTCTCAAGGTGTCTTCACCAGCGAGGACATTAACCATGAAGACAAAAAGTGAACGCTGGCCGCACTCCGTCCTCTTCGTGCCCGAGGACTCCTCCATCAGCCTCCGAACCCTTAGCAGGCAAGCTCTCTCCGTGTTCCTCGAGGGGGTCGCGCCGAATGAAATATGGGAAGTCCGAATAAACACGCGAAAGAATATCCTCGCTGTGGACGCGACAAATGGCAGCGCGTTGGACAAGCTTCGGAAAATAACAGATTTGGGCGGCATCAAAGTCTGAGTGATGTTATCATTGGACGGAGCTGGCATGGGGGGCGTCATTTACGACATTGATTTGGCCATAGCGAACTCAGACCTGCCAATTCTCATCAAACGGGCTACCGAGGGAGTTATAATCACGCATGTACTTCGCCTTGGTAACACCCGCTGCGTTAAGCTGATATTCAAGGGCAATTCCATCCCTTCGCATCTCAAGGTTGGCCACTTCCGACATGCTGTTCGGCCATTCATCCCCAAGCCACTTCAGTGTCATAACTGCATGAAGATTGGCCATGTCAAGGGCGTCTGTACAAAGAGTACGGTTTGTCCTCGCTGCGCTGAGTCGCACACTGTGGACGCTTGCCGCGCAACAAATCTAAAGTGCGGTAACTGTGATGGCTCCCACGATGCCTCATCCAAAGACTGCCCGCAAATCAAGAGAGAAATTTCCGTGCTTAAACAAATGGACAGAGACAGCTCATCCCACAGAGAAGCTGCTGAGACTGTACGATGCCGGCGTAATCGTCGACGCAAGCGTACAAGACGGGGTGCTAATCATGCGCAGAACGTACCCAACCCACTACCTTCGAGTGCAAGTAAACATACAAGCACGAAGAAGATTGAGACTGAGAAATCTAACGCCGCGGAAGACTGGCCTGCGCTTCCGCGCACACAGCCTGCCAAGGAGCCTACCCGCTTGATGTCTACTTCCACGCATACTTCGGTTGATGAAGTACCAAGGGTTGACCGACAGATCATACCGATGCTGCGGTACCTAATGAATGTCATTAAAGAGCTACTGACAAGTATCGCAACTCCAGCCGCTCGAAGTGGCCTGCAAGTGCTGGACACGCTGAGCCCAGTCTTAGTAGTCCTCGAGTAGAACCATGGCTGACAATCACCAATCGTTCCGCAAAGAGGTCAGAGAAGCATCGATAATCCAGTGGAACGCCAGAGGACTTAGATGTCGGATGCCTGACTTTCGTCAGTTTGTATACTCTAACCGCTTCCCAATCATCGTAATCTGTGAACCGAAATTAACAAACCCAATCCGGCTATCGGGCTACGAATCCATCATGTCCTCAGCTTACAACGAAAGCAGCAAGGTCGTTGTATTTATTCGTTGGGAGCTTACCTACGTCGTTCAGCATGTGCCGCCTCATGATGAGAATCAGTATGTTTGCCTAACTGTTAAGAAGAAAAAGTAGCCTTTACACTGGTGGGTACCTACTTATCTCCATCAACCCGGTTTGACAGCAAGTGACTAGAAGACATCTTGAAAGCAACCCCTGATCCATGGATCATCACAGGGGATTTTAATGCTCACCACCCTATTTGGGGTAGCTCCAAAATTAACGCAACTGGCCGACGATTGGCTTCATTTGCATCTGACCATCAACTGTACTTGCTTAATGATGGGAGCCCTACCTTTCTACGAGGCTCATCATACAGGAGCTGTTTAGACTTGGCATTTGTGTCACGTCGCTTTGCTACTCGTGTGAAGTGGTTTTTATGCATTGAGACGCATGGGAATGATCATATCCCCAGTTACTTCAACATCAAAGGTTTGGTCAGCTGTCATTCGCCAAACACAATTCGGCGTATTGACTGGTCTACATTCGAAACCAGCATGGAAGAAGCTTGTCGCAAAGGTCTCCCATCTGGCCTTCAGCAAGCGATCAAAGAAACAACTCAGAATGCGATGTGCACACTGACATGCACTTCCATGTTCTCAAAATCGGACTTGGAATTGGATCGACTCCGTGCGATTCGTCGGCGTGCCGAACGAAGATACCGACGCACAAAGTCTATTCATAATCTAAGAATAGCCAGACGTACGCAAAAGAAGATCCAGCGCCGAATGGAAAAATTGGAGTCTCAACGGTGGGCAAAATTTAGTGAATCCCTAGACCCCCCAAAATATCTTTCTCACATATGGAGAACCGTGCGAGGCCTACGTACATTTCCCGAACAACGCGTGCCATTCAAAGCCCTGGCGCTTTTCCAACGATGAGAGAACATTAAGGTTGTGGAATATTTTTGCAGGAAGATTGCAGGCCAATCAACGTACACAGGCGCCCTTGGTACTAATGCCCCATCCACGGGATTCACGCATGGACCTGCCTTTCACCACCGAGGAGCTTGATGCGGCTCTTGCTTTGTGTAGTCGGTCGTCGTCTCCTGAACCAGATGGCATATCGTACCGCATCTTGTGCCACCGGGGTGAGACAACACGAAATGCGGTGCTGGATATATTCAATGAATCCTGGCGGGATGGAAACATCCCTCAGGAATGGAAGACAAACTGTCTGGTGCCATTCCTGAAACCTGGCAAGTCACCACTAGAGCCCACGTCATACCGCCCAATCGCACTGGCAAGTTGCGTAGGGAAGGTGATGGAGCGCATGATCCTTGCCAGATTGTAGTGGTGCCTGGAACGCCACAAAGTTTATCCAAACGCTATGGCCGGTTTTCGACGTCTCCGTTGCTCTATTCATAATGTAATTGATCTGGTCATCTATGTCCCGCATCAAAAGAGATTGAAACAGTTATCAGTCGCCATGTTTGTCGACGTAAAAGGAGCTTATGACAATGTTGCTCATGACACCATACTTAACGCTCTTGAATCGGTCGGCCTTGGTGGCCGAGTGTACCGGTGGACCCGCAACTACTTATACATGAGGTCCTTTTTTGTGTAGACCGATGACGGCCTGACCGATGACGATGACGACCGATGACGTCTGGCTAGACAACAATACACATACCGTGGTGTTCCTCAACGTGGCGTCTTGAGCCCCACACTATTCAACCTTGTTCTTGTCGGTCTCGTGGAACGCATAGCAAATGCTATCCAGATATCAATGTACGCCGATGACATCTGCGTGTGGACGTCAGGTGTAACACGTCCTCAGGTGCGCGCGAGGCTTCAAAAAGCCGTGACTTCAATATCGGCGTACCTTAGCGAACAAGGCCTCCAGATTTCACCTGAGAAATGTGCGCTGGTCGCGTTTACGTGGAAGCCAATGACGTCCTACGCTATATCCATAAATGGGCAAAACGTATGTTACGCCAGGACGCATAAATTCTTAGGGGTGATCATTGATCGAGACGTCAGCTGGAGTCCTCATGCGGCCTACCTGAAGAAACGCCTAACGGCCATTTCACACATTTTTAAATTTCTTGGAGGAAAAACATGGGGAACGTCAGTACACGCGATGTTACAACTCTACAGGGCGCTATTTCTCGGATATCTGAGGTACAGCTTATACCTGTACTGAGCAATACCTGCAGAAGCAACATCCGTACAATCGAAAGTGCTCAAGCGCAGGCACTAAGGGTTTGTCTTGGATTGCCACGATGCACATCGACAGGGGAAACAATTGCAATAGCTCAAGATTACCCAGTGAGAACTCATATTTCATCGGAAGTGCTCAGAGCACACATCAGGCACATTGCCCGCGCCCCTTTCCATCACCTCGCCACGCTGCCGAAAGACCGACCCAATGCCTCCTTTTGCCAGGTGATATTGACGTACTGTGACTGCCTCCCTCGAGATTACACGCCTGCCGAGAGGCTGCTATCACCTCCTTGGTGTTTGGCTCGCCCCACAAGTTCGACTCTCGGTACCAGGGATTCGAACGAAAGCAGGACTCTCGTCACCAGCTCTCAAGCAGCTATCTCTACTCATGCTGCACGAGACATACAAGGACCACCTTCACATTTATACTGATGGCTAGACAACTCTTCACGGATCTACAGGAGCTGTGATCTTCCCCGAAAAAGCCGTGACCTTTCAGTTTAAAACTTGTCACCGGACAACATCGACTGTTGCGGAGCTTGCTGCACTTCGCAGCGCCCTTCACATGCTTCATGAAGATTTACCACGAAAATGGAGTATATTTACTGATTCGAAGGCCCGTGTCTGCTAGCATACAATGAGAGTCAGTGTCTGCTATCCGCTCTGCGTCGTGGACCACAAGACTAACTTGTGCTTGAAATAAAGCAGATATATCACCAACTAGTAGAAAAAGGACATGATATTACTTTTCATTGGCTCCCAGGCCACTGCGGAATCATGGGCAACGAACAGGCCGGTGAAGCTGCTAGGAGGGCTCACAAAAATGCTGTGAAGGAACACATTCCACTTTCAAGAACCGATGCAGCAGCAAAGCTTCGTATACTCGCGCGTGATGCCACTCGATCCATGTGGAACACGCCAGGTTTCCGGTATACTCAACTGCACCGCTTGGATCCATCCCTCCGACTACATATTCCATCTGGACTTTCCCGAATCGAGACAACTGCTCTCTGCCGACTGTGACTTGGAGTATCTTTTACGAATGCGTTTGCTTGCGGCATCGGAATGGCTGACAGCGCTACCTGTGATAGCTGCGACAGCGAGGAAACAATCGAACATATCTTGTGTCATTGTCCCCGCTACAGCTCCCAGAGGCAAACCCTCGTGACGACGCTGGCGCGCCTCGACGACCGGCCGCTTTCTGAGCAGACGATCTTAGAGTACCGGCTGACGCGGTCTTCACACCAGAAGGCGATGAGCGCGCTGCTGAGGTTCCTCCGGACAAGCGACCTGCTTGAACGACTGTCACACTCCTGAGTTCCTTTGGTGTGTGCGTGTGTGTGGTGTGGTGTGTGTGTGTGTGTGTGTGTGTGTGTGTGTGTGTGGTGTGTTGTGTGTGTGTGTGTGTGTGTGTGTGTGTGTGTGTGGTGTTGTGTGTGTGTGTGTGGTGTGTGTGTGTGTGTGTTGTGTGTGTGTGTGTGTGTGTGTTGTGTGTGTGGTGTGTGTGTGTGTGTGTGTGTGGGTGTGGTGTGTGTGTGTGTGTGTGTGTGTGGTTGTGTGTGTGTGTGTGTGTGTGTGTGTGTGTGTGTGTTTGGTGTGTGTGTGTGGTGTGTGTGTGTGTTGTGTGTGTGTGTGTGTGTGTGTGTGTGTGTGTGTGTGTGTGTGTGGGTGTGGTGTGTGTGTGTGTGTGGGTGTGTGTGTGTGTGTGTGTGTGTGTGTGTGTGTGTGTGGTGTGTTGGTGTGTGTGTTGTGGTGTGTGTGTGGTGTGTGTGTGTGTGTGTGTGTGTGTGTGTGTGTTGTGTGTGTGTGGGTGTGTGTGTGTGTGTGTGTGTGTGTGTGGTGTGGGTGTGTGGTGTGTGTGTGTGTGTGTGTGTGTGGTGTGTGTGTGTGTGTGTGTGTGGTGTGTGTGTGTGTGTGTGTGTGTGTGTGTGTGTGTGTGTGTGTGTGTGTGTGTGTGTGTGTGTGTGTGTGTGTGTGTGTGTGTTGTGTGGTGTGGGTGTGTGTGTGGTGTGTGTGTGTGTGTGTTGTGTGTGTGTGTGTGTGTGTGTGTTTGTGTGTGTGTGTGTGTGTGTGGGTGTGTGTGTGTTGTGTGTGTGTGTGTGTGTTTGGGTGTGTGTGTGTGTGTGTTGTGTGTGTGTGTGTGTGTTGTTGTGTGTGTGGTGGTGTGTGTGTGTGGTGTGTGTGTGTGTGTGTGTGTGTTGTGTGCTGTGTGTGTGTGTGTGTGTGTGTTTTCTGATGTCCTTCTCTTTCTATGTGTGTGCATTTTTCTTTATCTTTCTGTCTCCCCTTAATCCTTCCCCAGTGCAGGGTAGCAAACTGGATATCTACCTTCCGGTTAACCTTCCTGCCTTTCCCATCTCATTTATCTCTCTCTCTCTCTCTCTCTCCATCATTTAACTAACAGCATAGTTTTGCATGATACACACTACAAATATCTTGGTGTTAACTTCACTCCAACCCTTTCGTGGTCACCGCACATCACTTTCATATGCGCCAATGCTTCTTGATCATTGGGGTACACACGCCGTAACTTCCATAAACTTTCCTAAATTAGCTTACGTAAGTTTTGACCGACTCGAATGCACTGCATCTGTCGGGTCTCTTCATAAGAAGTATTTACTTGAAAAACTAGAATCAATTCAAAATAGGGTTGTGCGATTTATTTCTCGTAATAACTTTAACACAAGTGCGAGGTGCTACCCAAAAGTTCCGGGAATTGGAAAAGCACGGGCAAACTGAGTGGGGTACACAATTCCGCCGCTATATGTGGCTAGCAGTATGCCTTGCGGATCAGTGTGCTGAACGACTTGCATCTAACAAGTACTGTTTTGCGAGTGTTGTTTTGCAACACAATGTTTCACTGATTTGGCGCATTTCTTGGCGACCAATGTGGCAGACTTCAAGATGCGAAGAATTCGCTTCAAGTTTTGTTTTAAATTTGGCAAAACTGCGGAGGAAACTGATTGTATGCTAGAGGACGCTTTTGGAGTCGACACCATGAGCCAAAGTAGGACGTTCTTATGGCATAAGCGCTTCAAAGAGGCTCGAATGTGTGTTGACGACGATGAACGTTCTGGATGCCCGTCAACGATCACAACCCCGGAAACGACAGCGGAGGAAGTTCCTTGCAAGGCTGTCCTTGGAAATCACAGGCTAACTATAAAGGATGTCTACGACATTGTAGGACAATTGTACGGAACAGTTCAGCGAATTTTGTCGGATGTTTTGAACAAGAGGCATATTTCTGCAAAATTCGTGCCAAGACTGCACAATGACGAACAGAAGCTGCACCGTGATTCTGTCTGTACGGAACTGAAGCAACAAGTCAGGCAATCCCAACATTCCTCTCCAGTGTAATAACCGGGGGTGAGACAGCGGCCACGAAAGGCACGTCAAGTTTGTGGGAATGGGAAGTCCATGACTCCACGCTCAATGTTTTTTTTTTTTTTTACCTACACGGAATTGTTCACAAGGAATTCTTGCCTCCTTGACAAACCGGAAATAGCGAGCTTTACTGGGGCGTTTTGAGGTGCTTAAGATAGCGCATTCGTCGCAAACGTCCGGAGAAGTGGAAGAACAACTGGCTTCTTCATGACGACAACGCGCCCGCTCACACATCACTCGTTGTTTGACAGTTTCTGACCCCCAACCAAATCACAGCGCTTCTGCACCCACGCTATTCACATGACCTCGCCCTTTGTGACTTTTTCCTGTGCCCCAAGTTGAAGTTCAAGCTGAAAGGACGTCGGTTTCGCACTGTTGAACTGGTTCATTCGGAATCGCGGTGGTCCTCAACAC